>NW_028253408.1:0-63509 GCF_964263255.1 Lissotriton vulgaris
AGAAAAACGCGTTGTTTTTTGATTTTTGGGGTGTTCATGGGGACAGGCCATGTGGGTGGGGGCCATTTTGAGTGCTGGTACAGGCAGGCCATGTGCTGGGAGGCAGGGGGCCATTTTGAATGTAGGCAGTGTTCTTAGGTCTGCAACCATTTTGCCTAGTTTTCAACCTTTATGCCCAGGGGTAGTGAGTGTTGCATGGGCCTAGTCTTTCTGTGGGGTGTCTTGAATTTAAACATCATGGAGGGGCTGGATGGCTTGGGATTGTGCTGAATATTCTGTGATTTTCTTTTTTTTGGCCTGTTGTTGTGGCCTTTTCACCAGGGGTAGTGAGTGTTGCATGGGCCTAGTCTTTCTGTGGGGTGTCTTGAATTTAAACATCATGGAGGGCCTGGATGGCTTGGGGTTGTGCTGATTTTTCTGTGATTTTCGTTTTTTTGGCCTGTTGTTGTGGCCTTTTCACCATGGGTAGTGAGTGTTGCATGGGCCGAGTCTTTCTGTGGGTTGTCTTGAATTTAAACATCATGGAGGGGCTGGATGGCTTGGGATTGTGCTGATTTTTCTGTGATTTTCGTTTTTTTGGCCTGTTGTTGTGGCCTTTTCACCAGGGGTAGTGAGTGTTGCATGGGCCTAGTCTTTCTGTGGGGTGTCTTGAATTTAAACATCATGGAGGGCCTGGATGGTTTGGGAGTGTGCTGATTTTTCTGTGTTTTTCGAATTTTTGGGGTGTTCATGGGGACAGGCCATGTGGCTGGGGGCCATTTTGAGTGCTGCTACAGGCCCTGGCCATGTGCTGGGAGGGAGGGGGCCATTTTGAATGCAGGCAGTGTTGTTAGGCCTGTAACCATTTTGCCTAGTTTTCAACCTTTATGCCCAGGGGTAGTGAGTGTTGCATGGGCCTAGTCTTTCTGTGGGGTGTCTTGAATTTAAACATCATGGAGGGCCTGGATGGTTTGGGATTACGCTGATTTTTCTGTGATTTTTGTTTTTTTGGCCTGTTGTTGTGGCCTTTTCACCAGGGGTAGTGAGTGTTGCATGGGCCTAGTCTTTCTGTGGGTTGTCTTGAATTTAAACATCATGGAGGGGCTGGATGGCTTGGGATTGTGCTGATTTTTCTGTGATTTTCATTTTTTTGGCCTGTTATTGTGGCCTTTTCACCAGGGGTAGTGAGTGTTGCATGGGCCTAGTCTTTCTGTGGGGTGTCTTGAATTTAAACATCATGGAGGGCCTGGATGGTTTGGGATTGTGCTGAGTTTTCTGTGTTTTTCGATTTTTGGGGGTGTTCATGGGGACAGGCCATGTGGCTGGGGGCCATTTTGAGTGCTGCTACAGGCCCTGGCCATGTGCTGGGAGGGAGGGGGCCATTTTGAATGCAGGCAGTGTTGTTAGGCCTGCAACCATTTTGCCTAGTTTTCAACCTTTATGCCCAGGGGCAGTGAGTGTTGCATGGGCCTAGTCTTTCTGTGGGGTGTCTTGGAATTAAACATCATGGAGGGCCTGGATGGTTTGGGATTGTGCTGATTTTTCTGTGATTTTCTTTTTTTTGGCCTGTTGTTGTGGCCTTTTCACCAGGTGTAGTGAGTGTTGCATGGGCCTAGTCTTTCTGTGGGTTGTCTTGAATTTAAACATCATGGAGGGGCTGGATGGCTTGGGATTGTGCTGATTTTTCTGTGATTTTCGTTTTTTTGGCCTGTTGTTGTGGCCTTTTCACCAGGGGTAGTGAGTGTTGCATGGGCCTAGTCTTTCTGTGGGGTGTCTTGAATTTAAACATCATGGAGGGCCTGGATGGTTTGGGAGTGTGCTGATTTTTCTGTGTTTTTCGAATTTTTGGGGTGTTCATGGGGACAGGCCATGTGGCTGGGGGCCATTTTGAGTGCTGCTACAGGCCCTGGCCATGTGCTGGGAGGGAGGGGGCCATTTTGAATGCAGGCAGTGTTGTTAGGCCTGTAACCATTTTGCCTAGTTTTCAACCTTTATGCCCAGGGGTAGTGAGGGTTGCATGGGCCTAGTCTTTCTGTGGGGTGTCTTGAATTTAAACATCATGGAGGGCCTGGATGGTTTGGGATTGTGCTGATTTTTCTGTGATTTTCGTTTTTTTGGCCTGTTGTTGTGGCCTTTTCACCAGGTGTAGTGAGTGTTGCATGGGCCTAGTCTTTCTGTGGGTTGTCTTGAATTTAAACATCATGGAGGGGCTGGATGGCTTGGGATTGTGCTGATTTTTCTGTGATTTTCGTTTTTTTGGCATGTTGTTGTGGCCTTTTCACCAGGGGTAGTGAATGTTGCATGGGCCTAGTCTTTCTGTGGGGTGTCTTGAATTTAAACATCATGGAGGGCCTGGATGGTTTGGGATTGTGCTGATTTTTCTGTGTTTTTCGATTTTTGGGGGTGTTCATGGGGGACAGGCCATGTGGGTAGGGGCCATATTGAGTGCTGCTACAGGCCCTGGCCATGTGCTGGGAGGGAGGGGGCCATTTTGAATGCAGGCAGTGTTGTTAGGCCTGCAACCATTTTGCCTAGATTTCAACCTTTATGTCCAGGGGTAGTGAGTGTTGCATGGGCCTAGTCTTTCTGTGGGGTGTCTTGAATTTAAACATCATGGAGGGCCTGGATGGTTTGGGATTGTGCTGATTTTTCTGTGATTTTCGTTTTTTTGGCCTGTTGTTGTGGCCTGTTCACCAGGGGTAGTGAGTGTTGCATGGCCCTAGTCTTTCTGTGGGGTGTCTTGAATTTAAACATCATGGAGGGTCTGGATGGTTTGGGATTGGGCTGATTTTTCTGTGATTTTCGTTTTTTGCCTGTTCTTGTGGCCTTTTCACCAGGGGTAGTGACTAGTGAGTGTTGCATGGGGCTAGTCTTTCTGTGGGGTGTCTTGAATTTAAACATCATGGAGGGCATGGGATTGTGCTGATTTTTCTGTGTTTTTTTCCGATTTTTTTGGGGTGTATAACTGAACTGATGTTCCTCTGTCTTCCATTGCTTTTAGGTGCACAAGACTCAAGAAAACCACCAGCGCCAGGAAGAAGTCCTGCAGCGGTGTGTGTGTGCAGCATAACATCACGCGACGTCACGTCTGGCCACAGACAACTTTGCAACTCGTGCAACTGCGGCCTGCTGTTCTGACCTGCTCTGAAGAAGATGGCCCCAAAAAAAGGTCCCCGTAGCTCCTCTAGCAAGAAAGTTGCCAGTAAGGAGCAGAGGAAGCAAGTTACCAAGGAGGCTGGTGTGCCGGCAGCCACGTTTTTTGGGAGTAAAAAAACAAGTACGCCTGGAGCAGCAGCGGGATCTGCTGGGGACCAAGCTGGGAGCAGCACCCCCACTCCATTGGGCTCAGTGCCGCCACCACCACGCCAACTTAAGTCCAAGCCCTTGAGTGCTGCAGAGGCAGTCAGTGTACTTCTTCAATCACCATCGACCAGTGATGTTGGCTCATCGCAAGAAAGTAGCAGCAATGTCCCTGAATCAACACAGGTTGTTGTAACTCATTAGACAAGTGTTGAACAACCACAGACGCAAAAGCAATCACATGTGCAAGTACAAGCCCAAGTACAGGTGGAAGGAGAGGCAGCGCAAGGAGATGCGCAAGCAGAGGTGCATGGAGGGTCACAAGTGCCCACAATAGTTGTTCCTCCCGAAGTAGGGGCACATCAGGAAATCGACAATCAAGCCGAGGTATCATTTGAGAAAGCCACTCCTCCTGATGATCATTCATTGTCTTCTACATCCCTAGCAAGGAAAAGATCAAGGGGGGTGTCTACATCTTCTTCAAGCCCACCTCCTTCTGATGAACTGGATGAAAATTGGGAACCATCACGGCCATCTGAGAGTGAGGCACACCATGATCTGACAAAGGTACTTAAGCGTAAAAGGAAGGTTGTCGAAAAACTCATAGTTATGGAGTGTGATGAGGCTCAACAAGAAGTGGCGGATACTGCTGTTGATAAAGCCTCTCACGACGACGAGCCAGTCATCATAAAGGTCACTGCAGCCCCAGCGGGTATGCAGTAGAGACATTTTGACCCTAGCCCGAGAAGCTGCTGAGCGTGATGATGATGTTGACGAGGAGGCAATGGAAACACAACAATCATTGGAGTTAACTAGTACACCAACACATACCGCTTCCATATTTCTTCCTCGCAGGAAGGGACCTCCATCCACCTCGACCTCAATTAGTGGTGGTGAAAGTGCACAACGTACTAAAGTTCGGCAATCCACATCCTCCACTTCATCTGGCATTAGCAGCAAGACCACCGCCACCAGTATCGCCGCCTCCTCCGGCCCCCACAGACAATTCAAGTCCCCAGCTTGGGACTTCTTTAGTGTTTGCCCAAAAAGGGAAAACTTCGCCATTTGTAGCATTTGTAAGGTTGCAGTTAGTCGTGGTAAGTTTGGTACCAACTATGGTACCGGAGGCCAGAGAGGTCATCTTAAGAGACAGCACGCTGTCCAATGGTTTGCGCACCTACAGGCGATCAAGGAAGCCCTAATTGCACGTAATGAAAATGTTGATTTTTCATCTGATGATGACGAGGAGGAAGAAGACGTGTCGAACACTTCACTTACACCCAGTACCCCTGTCAGCAGCACACCCCATGTGAGCCACACTAAGAGTGTGGGAAAGAGTGAGACACCAATGCGAAAAAGTTCATCAGCGAGCGTAACTGGGTCGAAGATATCATCATCATCATTATCCCGTAAATGCTTGGTCCAGGGCAACATTAAAAAGATGTTGTTTACAGAAGCGCAATATGAACGCAACCACCCACTGACGCGTCTGTATAACACTAAGCTGGCTAAAATGCTAGCTCTGGACCTTCTCTCTTTTTCTTTTGTAGAAGGGGTTGGTTTTCTAGAATTAGTGGCAGCGCTCTGCCCTAAATGGAAGGTTCCTTGCCGGTTCTATTTTGCCCGAGTTGCGGTTCCAGCACTACATGAAGATGTTCTGGAGGTGATTGGGGCAGCTTTGCAGAAGAGTGCTGTTCACACTATATATCTGACAACAGACATGTGGACCAGTGGCGCAGGCGCTGATTGCATGTGCATCACTGCACACTGGGTCTCTTTTTGAGGGGTTAAAGCAAAGCTAAACACAGGTGTTGACCCGACCAAGTTTTTAAAGCTGCTCGGAAACATGCAACACTAGCCATGTTTGGTTTGGGCAAACGTCACACAGCGGAAAACATTTTGGATGAGTTTAACACAAAGGTCCTTGAATGGCTGTCCCCCCAAAAATTCCAGATTGGTTATGTTTCCACGGATAATGGCGCCAATGTAGTTAAGGCCATGGAGTTGGGTGACTATTTCAGAGTGCCGTGTTTGGCGCACTGTATAAACCTGGTTGTCAAAAAATTCTTGAGTGATAAAGACAGTGCAGCGTACAGGGTAGTGGACATCTGCCGAAAAATGTGCAACCATTTCAGCCATTCTTTTAAGGCCCGGAAGCATCTGAGGAGCCTGCTACATGAACGTCGAATGCCAGTGAAAGCACTCATCCAGGAGGTGGCAACACGTTGGAACTCAACCTTCTACATGCTTGAGCGTCTGTATGAGCAGTATACGGTACTCGATCACTATTTCTTAACACAGGGTACAGCTCAGAAGGAGGACCTGAGGATAGGTGCGGCGCAATGGGACATAGTTAAAAGCCTGACACGCATGCTTCGTCCGTTTGAGGTCTTCACGCGAGCAGTCAGCAAGGAGGACTGTAATTTGGGAAAAGCTATCCCATTTTTGTACATGCTGGAGCACCAACTGAAGGAGGTGTGTTCTGTGTTTCAAAAAGATGAAAAAAACCAAGACCCTTTTGTTTTGGCGGAGAAATTATTAGAGCGCCTACAAGGTGATGAACGTCTTAAAATGATCCACTCAAACCAGCATTACATTTGTGCTACAATTCTGGATCCACGCTACAAAAAGGCGCTGGCAGGCCGAGCATTCTTTCCTTTTGCTGATGAAGATGTTACAAAGTACAAACAGTGGCTAGCCTTCTCAGCCAAGAGGTTTGAAAGAGAACGGCAGAAAATTGAAGGAAAAGGCAGTACATCAGCATCAGCAGGCCATCCCCAGTCAAAACAATCCACTTCTGCACCTGTGGCTGTGGCACAAGTGACATCTCAGCCGTTAAAGACACCGGCAACCGGATCATCTGCACCAGACACAACAGTAACATTGGATGCAGAAGAGGATTGGCTAACTCGGCTTGGGTTTGGTTCTCAAAAGGTCACAGCAAAAAGTAAGCAAAGTGGAGGAACCTTGGAGGGCCTTGAGTCGATGGTGCAGGACTATCTGAATGACTCAACAGAGGTCTATGTTAATGCTGACCCATTGGCGTATTGGCATGGGAATAAAGAATTGTGGGCACAGCTCTCCAACATGGCTATAAACTACTTGTCTTGCCCACTCGCAAGCGTGTCTTCTGAACGTGTTTTCAGTGCTGTTGGTGGCATTGTAACTTCCAAACGGAGCCGCCTCTCGCCCAAAAATGTGGAGAGGTTAACAACGATCAAGATGAATCAGCACCTCATACTACCAGATTACAAAGTACGAGAAAGCACGCGGGATGAAGACGAGGTGGACAGCAACGTAGATGAGGGAATTTCTTCTCTGTTAGGTGACACTGACCTCACCCTGCCTGAATTTGCAGAGTATGATGACAAAGCCTTATTCTTATTCGTTTACACCGAGCCCTGAAAATGAGACAATGAATCAATAATTTTCTTTTTCGTCCTTATTCACTTTTATTCCTGTGTGTCTGTCTTTCTTTGTTGTGCACAGTTAATATAATTCAAACTTTAATCACCTAATCACAAAAACAAGCCCATCAGCAGAACTGTCTTCACTTGTTTGCTTATTGATTTGAAGGTGCCGCAGTCTGCATTCCTCAGGTACACAAGTTCAGAAGAACATGCTCCTCTATCCTCCTCCTCCAGACTCCTATTTCCATCAAAGCAGAGGGCTGGTTTACGCCCAATGAAGAAAGACTCAGCACTTGTGGGGGTGTTCTACTTCTTTGCGGGTGAGTTGATGGCTCTGGGGCCTTTGCTGGGAAGCTCTAATACCGGGTAAAAGTGGTTTGGACCAAATCGGAGGCGGAAATTTTTTTGTGTTTTTGCTGACTTGCTTGCCTTTGAGGTTCCTCTTTGGGGGGGGTTCCGGCTGTTTGTGGATGAGTTTCGGGGTCTGGGAGCACTGCTGGGACACTCTAATCTTGATTGCATTTGCTTTTCAGGAAATCCGGGGTGGAAAACTGGAGTTATGGCCTAGCTGCACAGCACGTTTGGACCGAAGGCCGAGAAATATTGTAAGTATGAGATTTTGCTTTTGGGCTGTTTGGGGGTGTTGTGCTTTTTGGCGGGTCTTGGGGCATTCCTGGGAAGGTCTAATACCGGATAGAAGTGGTTGGGACAAAATCCACGCTGATTTTTTGTTGTTGCTATTTCTGACATTTTGCTCAATGTAGCGTTTTCGGGGGCCTGTTTGGGGGGCTTCCTGGTGTTTGTGGGTGGGTTTCGGGGTCTGGGAGCACTGCTGGCTATGGATACTTTAGTTTGCAAGAGGTTTGATGCAAATCCATGGTGGCAGAGGGGAGTTAGGGCCTAGCTGCAGAGCGCGCGCGGAGTGATTTGGGAAATTGGCAAAAAAAGTTACTAAGTCCCCATTTTTGTACTTTTGCTCTTTGGCTGTTTGGGGGTCTTCTACTCATTTTCTCCTGGGTTGACGGCTCTGGGGCCATTGCTGGGAAGCTCTAATACTGGACAAAAGTGGTTTGGACCAAATCGGAGGCAGAAATTTTTGTGTGTTTTTGCTGACTTGCTTGCCTTTGAGGAGCTCTTTGGGGGGGTTCCGGCTGTTTGTGGGTGAGTTTTGGGGTCTGGGAGCACTGCTGGGACACTCTAATCTTGATTGCATTTGCTTTCCAGGAAATCCGTGCTGGAAAACGGGAGTTATGACCTAGCTGCACAGCGCGTTTGGCACGAAGGCCGAGAAATATTGTAAGTATGAGATTTTCCTTTTAGGCTGTTTGGGGGTGTTGTGCTTTTTGGCGGGTGGGTTGGCGGGTCTTGGGGCATTCCTGGGAAGGTCTAATACCGGATAGAAGTGGTTGGGACAAAATCCATAAGGAAAAGCCTTTTGGCACTTTTTGTAACTTAGGGTTCGTTAGGGTTAGCCCTAGCAGCTGGATTGCATGTGTTTTGGGGTGTTCTAGATTTTTGCAACTGAGTTCTGGTGTCTTAGAGCACTCATGAGAATGTGTAATTTTGGTTGCAAGTTATTTGAAGAAAATCCATGGTGGGAAAGGGGATGATTTGGCATAGTTAAAGAAAGCCTCTGCCACTATTCTTAACTTAGGGCTCGTTAGGGTTAGCAGTATTTCTATTGCATGTGTTTGGGTGGGGGGGTTTCCGAGTCTTGGAGCGATGCTGGCTATGGATACTTTTGCTTGCTTGCAAGTGGTTTGAATACAATCCACGGTGGGTAAGGGGGTATTTGGGCCTACTTTTACTTTCGAAGTACGTTTTGTCACCAGTTTTCTGCTAGGCCTCGTTTTTTGAGATCTGATTGGGGGTCTTCTACATTTTTGCAACTGGCTTTAGTAAGGGCCTGGGTGGAAGCACTGCTGGGAAGGTCTAATTTTGTTCTAAAACACACTTTACAGTACACCTAGCTTGAAGGGAAAGTTCCGCTAAATTAATTTGCCCATACTTATTTATCCTTCAAAAGGTGACTCAGACAGAGTACGCACTTTCAAAAATGTTGTACTGTCTATTAGGAAAATCAAAGTGTGACTTTTTGCACTACACAGCGTACATACCTTATATTTATTTATCAGTGCTGTTTTTCGTTCAATAATTACAGGCCGGGTTTCAGTCTGTGCAATGAGGAAAAAAGGATGGAGTCAGGCTTCACATTAGCGAGCCTCAATTCAGCATCCGCCAGGCAGGCAGCCGACAGGGTGTCTTCTGGTCACCAACATTGATGGACGAAGCGTCAGCTGGAATGGAGGAGTGCTGCTAATAAGAGGAATTGTTTGCTGCATGCAACTTACTTACCAAACTCAACAGGACAACTACAACAATACAGATACAGTATCCATTCTTTTCTTCAATGAGTGTGTGTGACTGCATTTCTTGGATCTCTCTCTGCTTCTAAATTGATCCCTACAGCCATTCTATAGGTTTTACTTCAGCCATTTTTTTAAACCTAATTTAATGTAGCCCTGTACTGTCGCATTCTGTCATTCACGGTTGTCGAAAGTACTACTTACTTTTCTGTAACAATGCATTCAGTAGTGCATACACTTCCTTTATGTCACGTAAAAGATTTATGGTTAGCTTTGTACCCAAAAATTTCTTTATGTTCAATTATTGTTTGTCCATGCTGTGCTTTTTTTTTTTTCTCTCAACAAAACCTACCCAAAAAGAAACCCCCATTCCCATCCATTTTACAAACCCTAACCCTCTTCCCCCGGGTTGTGTGGTTTTGCTTGATGTGTGACTAAATGACATCAAAATTTCCACACACTTGCTGGGGAGGATAAGGTCATAGCAACAGGCTGGTGAAGGAATCCGAGGATATATTCTAGACTTACTCAGCTTCAGTACTATTTCTTGTAGTAGTAGCCAATTTCAAAGAAATCCTACATAAGTACAAGTACAAGTTATACTATCAATACTTTACCATTTGTTAGGCTACATTGTGGCACTGTTGTAGTCTAGTGTACTGTCACCTGCTATATTCTCTATCGTACCGGTGTAAGGCTACAGTAAGGACAAACAAGGTTTCATTTTCTTTTTTTCCATAGCCATGCAACTGCCACTGTGTCACACCACTAGTACCACCGCAATGAGGAGGAAATTTCATCCGCCCTGGATTGCAACCTTAATCGCCATTTCCCGTGGAGCCAGCCCTGGGCCTAGCCCTACTTTCAAACAGAAATTACAGGTAAGATAAGCGTTTGGTTGGAGGTAGTATAATGGAGTATTAGGAGAGACGAGAGATTGACGGTAGTACTACTAAAGTCCTAGGACTATTCAGGAAAACAAACTTACTGTTAAACCCCCACCCACCAGACTCAAAAGCAGTAAAAAACAGGTATGGTCAGATAAAGTTTCAAAAAGTATATTTTTATAGCCCTAACAAAATAATCTCCCGCAAGACCCTCCCTAAGTCTCTAAAAAAGGGGCAAGGGACACTACGGCAGGGTGCTGTTGACTTTAGCAGCCAGGGCATCATGCTCCTTGCGGAGGGTGGCATGTTCGAAGCGGAGGCCCTCCACCATGTTCTTATAGTTTAGGACCTCCTGCTCCAGGTAGGACAGTCTGAGGGGTAAGCGGCGCCGGCGTGCCTTGCAAATCCTGTGGGGGGCAGCTGCTGTCTTTGCTGCTCGGCGGTGGCGTTTGGCTTTGGTAGCCTGGCTCCGTACCGCTGGAGCACTGCGCAGGTTGGCAGCCCGCACGGAGGAGGATGCAGCTGTCCCAGTGGTTGTTGTTGTAGTAGCAGACTGCGTCTCCTCCTCCTCCAGGGCCACCAGCCGCCGATATTCAGCGACAGTGGCATCCAGCCTCCGTTGCCGGGCCATTCGAGCCAGCTCCCTCCTCCTTGATGGTCTCTTGGATTTGGAAGGAGCAACTATATGAAGAAAGAAAGACATAGGGCCCCATTAGGATGGGGGGCGGGCTTTGCCCGACCGCCATCCTATCGGAAATCGGAACCGCCCGCCCTAAGGGCGGGGGTCCCACACGCAGCATTAGGATGTGCCCGCCACTGTGGCGGGCACATCCTGTATTTTTAGTATTGTGGCGGGCGGAGCTCCGTGCTCCGCCCGCCACAATAAATGCTGTGCAGCATTTACATAATCAAAGCGGCAGGCACCGTGCGGTGCCTACCGCTTTGATTATGTAAATGCAGGGGGGTACCACAGGTACCCCCCGTGTGCCACCCCCCTTTGGCCTTCACTCTGGGGGCCCACAGGGGGCCCCCAGAGTGAACACCGCATTCCTTTCCGTGGCGGCATAGGCATTGTAAAATGCCCATTGTAATAATGCGGGCGGTGTCTGACAGACACCGCCTGCATGTTACTCGTTTTCCGCCCCGGCCGCAAGGTGACCGGGGCGGAAAAGTGGCGGGCGGTGTGTTGCTCCGCCGTGGTCCCCCCCGCCATTCTAATATGGCGGGGGGAATACAGGGAAGGATGGCGGGCGGATTTCCCCCGCCAGGCTGGCGGTGACTACCGCCAGAATGGCGGGGGAAATCCGCCCGCCATCCTAATGGGGCCCTTAGTCTGTAACCAATTATCCTTAAGATTAACACAAAATGATTGAGCAGAAAGTTGTGTCACAGTACAAGTAGCAAATTGAAAGCACAGTACATAACTATTGAGGGCAGTATCTATGTAACCTCCGACTTCTACATCCTTGCTCAAACATTAGTGGGAGTTTAAGGAACAAATTCTACGAGCACTATGGACTTCCATTACAGTCGACTATGACAGTACACCAGTCTTATTCTTCTTCTTCTCTCTTGTTTAGGAAAATCGGTACGTTATCTTATGCAAGCCAGCATAATGCCAGCGCAGTGAACTTGCACCCGAGAAAAACAGACGCACACCATGGTGAGTGAGACAGACTTGCGTTACTATACCGGTCCAGTACATGCAGGTGGTGAAGCTCTTACTTTTCTATTACGGGTGGCACTGAGAATACTCTGTTAAAAGGGCTACTGCTTAATTAATTTAGCTTTCACCCTACAGTGCAAATGAGTATTAGAAAAGGAAAATGAAGAAGCTAAATAATCTGATTATCTATCACTTCACATGGGATGTATTTGATGACATATGGGATGACTTTAGGTGCTTTGCTTATTATTGAGTGAACAGTGATACACCCACACATGAATGACGTACTATTACTAAACTAAAGTTATTAAGAGAGGTAGGGAGTGTCCACCGTAATAACCGGATATATGCTGTGCTTGCAGTTGCAATACAAACTACTGCTACTATTCATGGTAGTATTTGGACAAAATTACAACTTCTTTTCCTTGCCTTTCCTACACTGGAACGGACTTGCGGGTGCGGTGTTACATGCTCTTCAAAGTAACACTTAGTTCATCCAGTGACCGTCTACTCTCTCTAGATACACATATGCTATCTAAGAGTCAGATAGTACCATGAATGATCCAGGCATCCATCCATTCAAAGTATATGCACACATACAGTTTCTGTTTCACCCACCCAGGCTGTTCTCCTTCCACCCATCCTTGCTTCATCATTCACCCAGCCATGCACCATACCATATTCTTTCCTTTCCAGCCACCTCGGGGACCAAGCAAACACATATCATTCTTCTTTGCCAGTCATCATTACATTTCTCGTCCTTCCACACTTACTTACACCCTTCTTTCGCTTTTCGTTCATCCCATCCATCAAGTTCATCTCAGATCTGATTGGGATTCTTCTCGCCAAAAACTTCACAGCTAAGTCGAAGTACATTTAGAGGAGGCTACTACCTGGTTTATTTATAATACACCCGTGCAGAAAGCACACTCTGCAGTCTTCAATCTCAATAAGTAAGGAATATATAGCTTACCTCTGCCCGCCACCACCGTGTCATCCCCCACAGAATTGTCTGGCACTTCCACCGCCTCCTCCCCAGAGTTGTCCTCCTCGTCCAATGCCACCTCCACCTCCGCGCTGGCCCCGCCTCCAGATGTTCCACCTACAAAGTACATTTAATAATATTAGAATACACCACTCACTACTATATGATATTTGGTCTAGGAGGAAGAAAGAAATGTGAAAAAAACAGTAAACAATTTAATAATTTGTGACTGTCTACTCTAAAGTAAAAATGTCCCTTTTTCCAGGGAAGGCTGTTGTCTTGCTGCACTTTTTGGCACAACTGATGAATGCTTGCTTTTTATTTTTAACACGCACCACTTTTTCTCCTAACAGACAGAAGCTTGACTTCTAAGAACACGAGCAGGATCAAGTTCAAACCAGGTGAGAGCTCGGCTCGACCACAAGAAATGTGTCCAATTAATCGTCAGCACTAAGCACTTTTCCATTTTCAGTTAAACGTTTACTTTTATGACAAACTTGATTTTAATAAATGTGTTTACTTTTAATAAAGCTTTTAAACTTAAATAGACTCTGTGGTTTTTGGTCCTCCAGACTAGAGTGGATGAGCTAAAGGTTTTGCAATTTTTGCAAGCATGAGTCCGTGCCTCTGACATCATTGGGAATCAATCAGCGGTGACTTTGGGAGCTAAATGACTCTGCCACACTATCTAGTCAGTAAGGAGATTGGGGGTTCAACTACAAAGTCTGTTATCACTGAGGTATGTGGAAAGTCTAACAGCACCTATTATAATTGATAAGCTAAGCAATGCATTATTTAATGTCCATATTTCTGTTTGTGCAGATTTGTCCCTGCAACAGTAGTAGAATGGATTGTCCTCCTATCCAAACCAAAAGTAAAGTAGTATCTTATTCTTTCTTGGTGGTCATTCACCTTTTTATTGTTAGCAATTGTCAAAGCATAAACATTTAGAAGACTTGAAAAGACATTATGGACAATCCCAGAGGACTGCACTCAGTGCATAGAGCTATTGCTGACTAGAATGGGAGTCCAATGGAATTGCCAAATGTGCAAGCTTAGTTAGCTACACAGACAGACTAATAAGAATAATCTAGTAATACCACATGGAGTCATAGTCGAGGCAGGATAATAATTTAGATCCAGTCTACAAGAAGATCAAAGACGATATAGAAAAAATTGAATGAGGAACGCCGGGAAAAAATAAGTACTTTATATTAAAATTAAAACTTACTGGGGCCAGCAAAGGAGCCCTCGCCTGCCCGATCCTGGCCTGCATCCTGAACAGCACCCTGCTCCTCCTCCTGTGTCCTCCTCTTGCCCCTGGGGGAAGCTGATGTACAACATGAAAGAAAGAAAAACAGAAAACATGGATGATATTTGTCAACCAAATCAAACATTTCAAAAGAACTAACAAAATATTTTGGCGAAATAGCAAATAGACAACTATTCCACGGGATATATTATTGACCAATCTCATGTGGTCTACTTCGTTATTAGTATTGCTTGATTTGCGGACCGTCGAATTGGAAACTTCTTATGTAACTCACTAAACAAAGTACTAAAAATGTTTGCCTAGGATTGGCAGGCAGCAGTCCGCAGCACGCGAAGTGACAGCCAAAGTCCATCGTGATTGCAGATCAGCGACAACACTAAAGTTTCCTACTACATTAACCAGTCATTAAAATACTCAAACTATCAATCCACCACCACTATTTCTTCTTATCGCCATGTGTACAAAGGAAGGACTGGACTTGAGTCTGTAGGGGCTGATTTAGAAGCCCCTTGTGGCTCTTTTGCTCCATTGTTGCTTGACTTTTGTGACGCAGCGGCAGCACAAAAGAGGCGCAATGGTGCGGCGTATATTAACAACGTGACGCATATGGGAGATGCATCACGTTGTAAAGCCCTGCGCCATCAGGGGGCGTTCCAGTGCAAGGGAGGGCGTTCCTGCACAGGAACGCATCCTAAAAGTGGCTGAGGAAAATCTACAAGATTTCAATCACTCACTTTAACAACAATGATGCATGACTCAAACCCTGCGCCTGCTTGAAGCAGACGTACGGCTTGACACAGCATTTGGGAGATAGGGCACCCCAGAGCATTGATGGAGCTGCGCCATCATTGCGACGCAACTCTAGCAATGCGCCGCCTTTACGGCACAGATGCGTAACGCTTTGGTGACGTTTTGGGCCCATGGTGCGCCGCATTGTAAATACGGCGAACCATGGGTGATGGTGGCGTGGCGCACAATTACTGGCGCATCCCTGCTACTTTGCAGGGATGCGCCGGTAATTAAATATCTGAACCTTAGTGTGTAGCATTACGCAGTTCTTTAAACTACACTCATACATAATTTCACAGGCCAATGAAATGAACACAAAATCGAAAACAAATAAGCATAGTAGCAACACTACTGAGAAGGAGAGCAGTGCACCTGAAATGCACAGAAGATTTTGAAATACAATTTACCTACAATGTAATGAGCAGCATTATTGCTCTTGGTAAAAAACAAACATTTGCAATATAATAACACAGCAGGAGAAAACAGAGTAGTAAAGAAATAGCTACTACTACTCACCAAGCACGGGGATCTCAAGGCCAAGCAGGTCGAGCAGATCTCGTTCACGGGTCAGGACATCCGTCCAGCGGTGGGTGGCCTGGTTGTAGGTGCGCCAGACCCGAGAGTGGTGGTACATGGCCCGGCACACCTTATCCCACCGCTTCCGGCGCTCCCGGATCCCGTACCCGACACCGATCCTGCCGCCTGCCATGATGGTCCTGGGGAGGCGGCACTGAACATAAAAAATTAGTGCGCCCACCTCCTCCGGGCTAAAGATCTCCCTGGGTACGACCTGCTCCCCCCTCAAACGCCCGCACGGGAGCCGGGCACGGGGTGCGGGACCCTTCTCCTTCTCGGGATGCTTCCCCGCTCCCTTCACCATGGTCTGGGCGGAAAGGAATAAAGAAAATAGAATAGGGAAGAGAAGAAAAGAAAAGAGTTTAAAAAAGTAGTTTAAAATTAACCAAAAGTAGCAGTAAACACAAACATATAGGGCTAGAAAAATAGAGGGATAGATAATAAGTAAAATAGATCAAAAAAAACTTCAAACAAGCAAAGGATGGCAGAGATTTAGAGAGGATACAAAGAGCATGCCCAGAACCATAGCAATGAATGAGAAACAAGATGGCCGCGCCCGTTCACGCCCGCGCGGGTAAGTTCGCGCAGGATTTTCCTCGCGAACACTCGCGAAATTGTACTGGCGAGCCGCACACTTTGCGAGATTATACTTCGCGCCCGGGAACGGAAATACGTCATGCAAACAAGATGGCCGCGCCCTTGAACGACCGTGAGGGTAACTTCCCGCCTTGCGCTACAAGCGACTCGCGAAAACGCACACAACCTTGCGAACTAACACGCCGCAAAAAAACAAATCGCATATTCGCACGAATTCGCGGCTTCCGAATCCGATCTCGCGCGTGTTCGCGCCCTGCGAATCCCGCGAAATTGCAGAAAAACGAGTTTTGCAAAACTGAAACTACTCGGCAGGTGCAAGAGTTCAAACTCATCATTAGTAACCATTCCCTGTAGTGCTTCCTGACTGGGGCCCCTTCAGAGTTCAGTTGCTAGTTGCAACAATTGTATGACCCTGCTCTGACCCTCACAGCAGGCTCATAGAATCGCTACAAGTAGGCCACAAAGGTCCTGGAAAAAAAAATTGCACTGCAACAGAAAGCAAATTACTGATAAGGAAGCAGGTGCCAGACCTGGAATTTTAAAACAGTGACACATTAATAAACTAACCCAAATTAATTCATGTCAGTTGAAGCAGGGCAGGTGTGCTTGCTTTCCCCCCCCATAATCTACAGTGATGATGAACCAGAGGGTGGCATTGATGTAACAGAGGGTGGCATGGGTGAAACAGAGGGTGGCAGTGGTGAAACAGAGGGTGCTGGGAACCTGTGATGATGAACCAGATGTAGAAACAACATAGTCGTGACCGTTGCGAGCCGACAAGTAAGTCCGCGATTGCGAACTAGTACCAAACCCTCGCGAACTGGCAGAAACCCTTGCGAACACAAAAAAAAAAATCTGCAAATTCGCGAGAATTCGCGGATTTTGCGGATTGCGAGTTCGCAAATTCGCAAAATTCGTGAACGCCAGAGTCGCAAAATTCGCCCATGCTTAGTGCCCACTAGAATAGTGGACATCATATACCAGGCCAACTTCTGTTATGTTATGTTATGTTATTAGGGTTCTTCTATAGCGCAACGGCTACTCCAGTAGGAGTGTCCCGGCGCTTTAGCGAAGAGGTCCTTTAAGAAGAGGAAACATAACTGCAGAATAAAAGGAACAGCGAAGTTAACTGGTAAACAGCCAGGTTTTTAATGCCTTTCTGAACGACATCAGACTAGGGGCTTGTCTGAGAGAAATGGGAAGCTCATAATAACAATTATTTCCTGGGCAGACACATGGTGAGTATTTGTGCATTGGTAAATAACAAAGTTCCCCAGTGTCAGTCACAAGGAGTATTAGTGCTTTGCTACATAGTAAGCATGTCTGGGGTCAGACAAAAAGGGGAGTATTGGTGCAGTGGTTCTCACCAAAGATCTACCGGGTTGAGACACAAAGGTATATTAGCGCCTTGGTACATAGTAACCGTCCAGGGGTAGAGACAAAGGAAGTACTAGTCACACTGGCATATAGTAAACACCCCTGAGGTCACACACATAGGCACATGAGTGGATTGGTAAATAGTAAATATTCTTGGGGCAGAAACAAAGAAAGTATTCATGTGTTGGTACATAGTAACTATTCCACGGTCAGTCACAGGGGGAGTATTGGTATATTATCATATAATAAACATCACTGGGGTCAGACACATAGTGCTTTGTGCTTTGGTACATAGTAAACATTTCAGATGTAGACACTCCAGGAATATTAGTGCACTGCCGCATAATAAACATTCCTAAAGCAGACACCACAGGACTATTAGTGCACTGTCACATAATAAACATTCCCAATGCAGACACCCCAGGAATATTAGTGCACTGTTATGTTATGTTATGTTATTTATTCTTTTGTATAGCGCACGGCTACTCAAAAAGAGTTTCCCGGCGCTTTTGGAAAAGGAGGGCTGCAACACAATAACATAACACCGTTAAAAAAGAAAAGGACAGAAGGCCGAACGAGCACATACAAGAAAAACAGGCTACTGGGTAAACAGCCAGGTTTTAAGGCCTTTTCTAAAGGCAAGTAGGCTGGTAGCTCCCCGCAGAGTGAGCGGCAGAGAATTCCACAACTGTGGCGCCAGTAGTCCAAAAGAGCGGCCTCCCAGGCGAGCTCTCTTCACACGGGGGACAACCGCCAGAAACAGGGATTCCGACCTCAAAGAACGAGTCGGTTGATAGAAGGCCAGTCTCTTTTGAAGATACTTTGCTCCCACCGCATGGAGGGCTTTATAGGCCAGATAATAAACATTCCCGATGCAGACATCACAGAACTATTAGTACACTACCACATAATAAACATTCCCAATGCAGACACCCCAGGAATATTAGTGCACTGCCACATAATAAACATTCCCGATGCAGACATCACAGAACTATTAGTGCACTACCACATAATAAACATCCCCGATGCAGACACCCCAGGAATATTAGTGCACTGCCACATAATAAACATTCCTGATGCAGACACCACAGGACTAATAGTGAACTGCCACATGATAAACATTCCCGATGCAGACACCACAGGACTATTAGTGCACTGCCACATAATAAACATTCCTGGTGCAGACACCACAGGACCAATAGTGAACTGCCACATGATAAACATTCCCGATGCAGACACCACAGGACTATTAGTGCACTGCCACATTATAAACATTCCTGATGCAGACACCACAGGACTATTAGTGCACTGTCACATAATAAACATTCCCAATGCAGACACCCCAGGAATATTAGTGCACTGCCACATAATAAACATTCCTGATGCAGACATCACACAACTATTAGTACACTACCACATAATAAACATTCCCAATGCAGCTACCCCAGGAATATTAGTGCACTGCCACATAATAAACATTCCCGATGCAGACATAACAGAACTATTAGTGCACTACCACATAATAAACATTCCTGATGCAGACATCACTGGACTATTAGTGCACTGCCACATAATAACCATTCCCGATGTAGACACCACAGACTATTAGTGCACTTCCAAGTAATAAACATTCCCGATGCAGACACCAAAGGACTATTAGTGCACTGCCGCATAATAAACATTCCCAATGCAGACCCCACAGGACTATCAGTGCACTGTCACGTAATAAAAATTCGGGGCTACATCCCTGTGATGGCTGCGATACCCAATGGGTAGCAAATTGCGACCTACCTCATTAATAGGCCTGAGGTAGGTCCGTGCCACCAAGAAAACCACATTCAAGGAACGACTGAACAACAACGCACACAACAGCAAAGAACTCTTCAACATCGTCAAAGAGCTCTCCAACCCCAACGCCGGAAACAACGATATCACCCCTTCGCAAGACCTCTGCAACTCCCTCGCCTCCTACTTCCACAACAAGATCACGGACATACACAACAGCTTCAGCACGCAACCGACGCACGCCATGACCGAACCACCAGCCCCCAACACCACCCTCCGCGCCTGGACTCCGATCAGCACTGAAGACACCATCCGCACAATGAACTCCATTCACTCCGGATCTCCGACCGACCCATGCCCTCACCACGTCTTCAACAAGGCCGACGCTGTCATCGCACCCCACCTGCATGACATCATCAACACCTCCTTCGACTCCGCCACCTTCCCGGAGAGCTGGAAGCACGCCGAACTCAGCGCCCTACTCAAGAAGCCATCAGCCGACCCCACCGACCTCAAGAACTACCGGCCCATCTCGCTGCTCCCGTTTCCTGCAAAAGTCATCGAGAAGACCGTCAACAAGCAGCTGGCCGCCTTCCTCAAGACGAATGGATCCCTCGACCCCTCACAGTCTGGCTTCCGGGCCAACCACAGCACCGAGAGCGCCCTGATCGCAGCCACCGATGACATCCGAGCTCTGCTCGACAACGGAGAAACAGCAGCCCTCATCCTCCTAGACCTCTCCGCGGCCTTCGACACTGTCTGCCACCGTACCCTAGTACAGCGCCTCAGCAACGTCGGAATCCAGGAGAAGGCACTGGAGTGGATCACCTCCTTCCTCGCCGGAAGGACACAGGGAGTCCGCCTCCCTCCGTTCAGTTCCGTAGCCTCCGAAGTCATCTGCAGCGTCCCTCAAGGCTCCTCGCTCAGTCCAACCCTCTTCAACGTCTACATGAGCCCCCTCGCAAACATCGCACGCCAGCATAACCTCAACATCATCTCCTACGCCGACGACACCCAGCTGATTCTCTCCCTCACCAACGACCCCGCCACCGCCAGAGCCAACCTTCACGAAGGGATGAAAGAGGTGGCTGGATGGATGAAGAACAGCCGCCTGAAACTGAACTCGGACAAGATGGAAGTCCTCATCCTGGGATCCTCACCCTCCGCCTGGGACGACTCCTGGTGGCCCCCCGCCCTAGGCAGCGCACCCAAACCAACAGACCACGCACGCAACCTGGGCTTCATCCTTGACTCCTCCCTCTCCATGACCAGACAAGTCAACGCCGTCTCCTCGTCGTGCTTCAACATCCTGCGCATGCTTCGTAAGATCTTCCGGTGGATCCCCACCGAGACCAGGAAGACGGTCACCCAGGCCCTCGTCACCAGCCGGCTGGACTACGGCAACTCCCTCTACGCCGGAACCACCGCCAAACTCCAGAAGAGACTCCAGCGGATCCAGAACGCCTCAGCACGACTCATCCTGGACATCCCCCGTAGCAGCCACATCTCCGGACACCTGAGAGACCTGCACTGTTTCCCGGTCAACAAGAGAATCACCTTCCGACTCCTCACCCACGCACACAAAGCCCTACACAACCAAGGCCCAGGATACCGCAACAGCCGCCTCAACTTCTACGCTCCCAAACGCCAGCTTCAATCGACCGGCCACGCCCTCGCCGCCGTCCCCCGCATCCGAAGAGCCACCACAGGGGGACGGTCCTTCTCCTACCTCGCCGCCAAGACTTGGAACTCCCTCCCGACCCACCTCCGCCTGACCCAGGACCACCTCGCCTTCAGGAAGCAACTCAAGACCTGGCTGTTCGAGCAGTAGCGGACCCCCCCCCCCCCTAGCGCCTTGAGACCCTCCGGGTGTGTAGCGCGCTACATAAATGCTTTGATTGATTAATTGATTGATTGACCCACTAGGAATCTCTAAAGAAACTCAAAAGAGTTTCATACATTAGGAATACCAATTTCCTAATTGTGATTCAGAGGAAATCGGTATTCCTAATGTTTACACATCTTTCTGGCCCCTAAAGCACTTGGCCTACTGCTCAGCCAAGGAGGATTATGGGAAAAGTGATCCTTGAACGTCACTCCGCGAGCAATGCAAATAACGCCTCAGAGAGACCTCCCCCGCCTCTCAGATATCCCTACACAGCCCATGCTGAAAGCCCCCCCAGACTACTCGAGGGCTTTTCTAAAATCCACGTGCAGCATAATTTACATGTAAAATCACATGTCGGTGCACGTGCCAGGCGGGAGGAGGGGAATGCACGTGTACTCAGGGCAGACTAGGTTTGGCAGGTTCACAAATGTACCGAGTGCAGGGTCGGATTGATAACGTGGGCACTCAGGCAATGCCCGAGGGGCCGGTGTCCAGTTCCAGCTGTGGGCTGCTTTCAGAACAGTGGGGGGGAGGGCGATTTGGGTGCTTTCTGCATTGTTCGGATACCGCCAGAGGCCCAGTGGGGCCCTGAGGGGCCTTTCTGGAGGCAGCAGGCGTCCATTTCTTTCCTTTCATCAAGGGGAGGAGGTGTCACTCCCTTTCTCCGGCTGGCCCCGCCCATTAACATGTGCATATTGAGCCGGGGAAGGGGGCCTGAGCAGAAGTGGCCTCACTTATTTTCGGGTGTGTTTCACCAGTGTAAACTAATCCTTGCAATTTTGTATACCCCCACCCCTTTTTAAAAATAAAATTTCGCCGAAGAAGTGTTTTGGGGAAAGATATTATGCAAATGTGGGCCACTTTTTTTTATCGTGCCGGGCTGGTTTTTAATCCCAATCCAACCCTGACCGAGTGCACTGACTGCCTTATCTCTGCCGTGTCTAGGCACCTGCTCTAAATGATGTCTCACACTTAGATCAGACGTAGCAGCGGATCACTAACATAATATCGACAGACAAAATTTCGACCTACCAAAATATCGAGGTAAAAATATAGAATGCAAGAATATCGACTGCCTATCTACAAACAGGTAAGTACAAAAATATCGACTCCAAAATATGGATTGTAAAAAATATAGACTGTCAAAATATCGAATTTTTTAAATGTCTTAAAATTAATTTAAAAGTAATATAATAATAAATATAATTAATTTAAACATACTTAAAATAATTAAATGAATGTAAAATTATTAAATAACTATTGTAACTTTAAATTACAATTTTTTTAAAACATATATATATATATATATATATATATATATATATATATATATATATATATATATATATATATATATATATATACATATTATCAACATATACAGTATTTTTACCGTAGGACAGAGAGAGGGTTAAATTTAATATAACCACTCCAGTGAGTGCAAAAGTAGGGAAAACATTGGATAGTGTAGAGGTAAAAATTACTATTCCAACTCCAAAGAGCGCAACAGTAGGGAAAACGTTGGATAGCGTAGGGGTAAAAATTACTATTCCCACTCCAAAGAGTGCAACAGTAGGGAAAGCGTTGGATAGTGGGAGGGTAAAAATTACTATTCCTACTCCAGAGAGTGCAACAGTAGGGAAAGCGCTGGATAGCGTAAGGGTAAAAATTACTATTCCCACTCCAGAGAGTGCAACAGTAGGGAAAGCGTTGGATAGTGGGAGGGTAAACAATACTATTCCCACTCCAGAGAGTGCAACAGTAGGGAAAGCGTTGGATAGCCTAGGGGTAAAATTACTATTCCCACTCAAGAGAGTGCAACAGTAGGGAAAAAGTTGGAAAGCGTAGGGGTAAAAATTACTATTCCCACTCCAGTGAGTACAACAGTAGGGAAAGCGTTGGATAGTGTAGGGGTAAAAATTACTATTCCAACTCCAGAGAGTGCAACAGTAGGGAAAGCGTTGGATAGTGGGAGGGTAAAAATTACTATTCCCACTCCAGAGATTGCAACAGTAGGGAAAGCGTTGGATAGTGGGAGGTTAAAAATTACTATTCCCACTCCAGAGAGTGCAAAAGTAGGGAAAGCGTTGGATAGCGTAGGGGTAAAAATTACTATTCCCACTCCAGAGAGTACAACAGTAGGGAAAACATTGGATAGTGTAGGGGTAAAAATTACTATTCCCACTCCAGAGAGTGCAACAGTAGGGAAAACGTTGGATAGCGTAGGGGTCAAAATTGCTATTCCCACTCCAGTGAGTACAACAGTAGGGAAAGCGTTGGATAGCGTAGGGGTAAAAATTACTATTCCAACTCCAGAGAGAGCAACAGTACGGAAAGCGTTGGATAGTGGGAGGGTAAAAATAACTATTCCCACTCCAAAGAGCGCAAAAGTAAGGAAATCGTTGGATAGCGTAGGGGTAAAATTTACTATTCCCACTCCAAAGAGCGCAACAGTATGGAAAGCGTTGGATAGTGTAGGGGTAGAAATTACTATTCCCACTCCAGAGAGTGCAATAGTAGGGAAAGCGTTGGATAGTGGGAGGGTAACAACTACTATTCCCACTCCAGAGATTGCAACAGTAGGGAAAGCGTTGGATAGTGGGAGGGTAACAACTACTATTCCCACTCCAGAGAGTGCAACAGTAGGGAAACCATTAGATAGCGTAGGGGTAAAAGTTACTATTCCCACTCCAGTGAGTGCAACAGTAGAGAAAGCGTTGGATAGCGTAGGGGTAAAAATTACTATTCCCACTCCAGTGAAAGCAACAGTAGGGAAAGCGTTGGATAGGGTAGGGGTAAAAATTACTATTCCAACTCCAGAGAGTGCAACAGTAGTGAAAGCGTTGGATAGTGGGAGGGTAAAAATTACTATTCCCACTCCAGAGAGTGCAACAGTAGGGAAAGCGTTGGATAGTGGGAGGGTAAAAATTACTATTCCCACTCCAGAGAGTGCAACAGTAGGGAAAGCGTTGGATAGCATAGAAATTAAAATGACTATTCCCACTCCAGTGAGTGCAACAGTATTGAAAGCGTTGGATAGCGTAGGGGTAAAAATTACTATTCCCACTCCAGAGAGTGCAACAGTAGGGTAAGTGTTGGATAGTGTAGGGGAAAAAAATACTATTCCCACTCCAGTGAGTGCAACAGTAGGGAAAGTAAAAACTTCATATATATTTGAAAATAAATTAAATATTAATACCAAATACAAATTAATTAAAATTAATTCCCAATTTAAGATATTATAATAATTATTCAATTTAAAATAATAAAATTAATTTAATTACTAAAAAATAATTACCTATTAATACAAAATATTTACAAATAACAATACATTATTAAAACATTTAAAAATAATTAACAATTAATTCAAATTAAATACCAATTTATATATTAATACATTTATTTAATTACAATTAAATAACTTCCCACCCAATTCCCCTATAAACCCACAACCCACTACAAAAATTAAATACATAAAATTAACATAATTATCAATTAATCAATTAATAAAAATGAATTACCAATTAAAATTAAATAATTACCAATTCCAAATTAAATTACAATTAAATCTAAATAAATACCAATTAAAAAAAAATAATTTAAGGAGTGGTGTGGCTCACTGGTAAGAGGCGGCAGACCCGGAAGCAGAGAACGGCCTGGGACCAGGGTTCAATTCCTGACGCGGCAGGGTCGTGGACCATAGTCAGCGGACTTGATAATTCTCGCCTCGGTGCCTACTCTAACCAGGGATCACACTCGGCAACTCTGGGCATTAGCTTGCCTCATCTCTACAACGGCCCCCCACATTCGCTGGGGATGCCTGGTTTCACCTTGGAGATACCCAGTAGGGACCATCTCACAGGGATAGCCAGGGCAGGTTCCCCAGTGGTCTACAGCTCCACGACGCCTCAGGGCAGCAGTGCGCTTTACTAGACACATACATTACACATACATTACATAATTAAATTACTTCCACCCTATCCCCCTATAAACCCACAACCCACTCCAGAAAATAAATAAATAAAATTACCTTAATTATCTATTTAAAAAAAATAATTACCAATTATATTTTAATTAATTGCCAATTTAAAAATAATAAACAATTAATTGTAAATAAATACAAATAAATTAATATATTTATTTATTTATAATTCAATTACTTCCCACCCTATTCCCCTAAAAACCCACAACCCGCTCCAGAAAATAAATAAATAAAATTCACATAATTACCAATTAATCAATTAATACAAATTAATTACCAACTATATTTTAATTAATTTCCAAACAATAATTAATTAACAATTAATTGTACATAAATACCAATAATTTAAAATATTTAATTAATTATAATTAAACTACTTCCCACCCTATTCCCTTATAAACCCACAACCCGCTCCAGAATTATATTACGCAAAAATTAAATACCATAAATTGACTTAGTTACTTACCTAAAATTCGATATTTTGTCTATATTCTATCCCTCAATATTTTTGTAGTCTATATTCTGTCCCTCAATATTTCTGTTGTCTATATTCTGTCCACTCGATATTCTGTCCATTCTATATTTTTGATTCGACATTATTGTCCTTCTATTCGATATTTTTGTAGTCTATATTTTGTCTTATCGATATTCTGTCTACTCGATATTTTAAACTCGATATTTAACTACCTCAATATTTTTGCTGCACGTAGTGTAGCTCCGATGGTTCTGATGTTGATGGGGATAGAGGGGCACACATTCAGGGGTCACCTGCGACCCTTGTTTGATTCCTGGCACTGTCCTTGCGACCCCTGCGCTCAGGTTGCAAAGGGCAGCACGAGGAAAACAAGAAGCAGGACATTTTTGTCTGAAAATAAATGCAGCTTTGTGATTTCCAGGCTGCTGGAGCTGGGGACAAGCAACAGTTGCAACCTGCACCTGTTTCAATGTGTCCCGTCAAGGCCGCTCACGCGCAGACCTCCACCATGGAGGGACGCACTTCACCTGCAGACTCCAGGAGGACTGGACAGCATTGAGCAGGCACTACCATGGATGATGCTAGTAGGCTGTGCCTGTTTTCATGAACTGCTGGGCCCCAGTCCCTTTAGGAATGTAGGGAGTGCTCATGGACATCATTTAGTGGTCACCAGGGATTGCAGCTGCGACCTCTGTCTTGCCCCTTGCAAACCCTGCTCTCAGAAGTGATAAAATCAGTGCCAAGAACATGGGTGAGACTTCACACTCATTTTCTGTCATTTTTGGCTGTTTTATTAGTGAATACGATTGTATTATTCACTATTAGTGTAATAAAAAAGTAAGCATAATTAGCTGGAATGGGACTTTTGGCAAATAAAATGTATGTTGTGTGCATGCTTCTGGGTAACTGTGTATTTATGTGAGTGCAAGTGTGCTTATGTGTGAGCAAGAGTGAATGTATGTGATAGAGAGAGTTAGTGACAGATAGAGAGTGAGAGAATGTGAGATTAAGGGGTCGATTACAATGTCGGTCAGAGTTGCCTTCGACCCACATCCCTGAAGTTTCAAAACCGGTCAACCTTGGGTCAGTGGTCCGAAACCGCAATTACGATCCGATTGCACAAAGTGCGATTGCAAACTCCCATTTCCCTATGGGAAGTTGTGCAGCGGTCGCAAACCGCCCGCAGCATAAGCTCCCGTGGAGAAATGGGAGTTACTGTAAATCCATGTACTGTGTGTCGGGCACCACATGGTGCCTGCCACTCGGTGCAGGTGTCTACTGCAGGGCACCATAGGTGTGGATGACAATGAATCAGTGTGAGTGAGAATTAAGGATTATGAGTAAGGCTCCCTACTTTCAGTTTTTACAGATTTTTACAGATGAATACAGACAGAAAACAATGTGTTTTTTGTCTGCATTTATTTTTAAAAATGGATAAATACAGAAAATCTGCTTTTTTTCCAGTGACTGTTCGTGATGTCTTTCCTGAATTTAGCCCAACAGTTGAGCATATGGACAGCGTGGGAAATTGAAAATCAGGATGACATTTCTTTAAATAACTGCATTTGTCAACTAACATTTATGGTATAATGCTAATTTTTGCCGGTGGATGGACTGTTATGTAATATTTGGCAACTCAAATAGCTAAAACACGACAGACATCAAAGTATGACTGCGCGTCTATCATTTAAATCAATATGGAAATGTACAGTTTTACAACTACATTCATACGCAAAACACAAAATAAATATGGATAAATACAGATAACATGGCCCAAAAATAAATATGGATAAATACAGACGGAAATGTTAAAAAAAAAAATACCATAAAACCGGGCGCCCTAATTATGAGTGAGAATGTGGTGTTATGGTTGCACACCTGTCATTTGCCCTTCCATACTGAAGTTAATTCTTGTCTTCTACAGACACCTGTGGCAAAGTACTGAGGCTGTCACAGTTGAAGCAATTCTTAGAATGATTGACAATTGTGGCAAAGTTAAGGGTTGCGGAACTTGTGGAGTTTTACTCTGTGGAATTCAGCAGGTGAAAAATATGCAGCTCGCACTGCATGTGCCACAACTTAGCCCCGGTAGGAGGAGCCGCACTGAAAATCAGAGCCCACTGCACCATGCATTGCGCAAGAGCGCACGGCCATTCGAGTTCATTTTTCTGCTGCTCGAGTAGAAAATCTACTTGAGCGGCAGGAAATCCACTCTAATGGCGTCCCTCTGAGCGCGGTCGATCAGGAATTTCGGCGACCGCCTGTCTTAGAAAATCACGCTAGGGAACGCCAAACCTCACTCACATATCATGGAGCCTAGTGGGAGAAACATTCCACCACGTGGCGATTTATGGAATTCGACCAGAAAAATGTCACTTTGTGTTAAAGAGTAACATAAAGTCCTCCAACTCCACATGCAGATGGAATATTCTGCCCACCCCCGGACAAAAAACGGATTCACTGGGGGTAATTCTCAGCGTAATGGACACCCATGTTAAAATACTGGAAATGGCATATTAGAGGGATTTCTCGGCATATGGGGCATGTGTGGAAAAATGCCAGGACTAACACATTGGGAGCAATTCTTGGAATAAAGGAGGGCAACACATATGAGAGGGGGACAACCATGACAAAGGGCTGGTCCTGATGCTTTTGAAGTAATTTAACACGGCGCTTTGATTCGCGCTTTCATAGCTGTAACGCTATTTGTACTGCTTTGTTTAATGTGGATTGCCTGCTTTTGACTCGATTATTGCTGCGCCAGCAAGACACATTGTATCAGCCATTGTTGATTGTCTGTGCCCCAGCCTACCTCCAGTTTCGTTTTCGATGCCATTTTGGTTGTTGTTGTGGTGCCTCAGAGCCCGTCCCCCACAGCCCACCCCGCCTCCCAGCTGACCCTCCCTCGCCCCTCCCCTCCCTCTATCAACACATATGACAGAAGCTTTCGCGCGCAGCGGTCGCGCCCCATGAGCGCCGAAGGTGCGCCAAAGGTAAGCCCGTCTGCGCCCGTCCGCGCCTGGACCGCGCCCAGCGCCAGACCCCTTGGCCCCCGCAAACCGCACTCCTCCAGCATAACGTATGACGCCGCCACCCTCCTAGCCCTTAACCCCGGACGCACACTACAATGCTACGAAGCTGCCCCGGAAAGTACCCAGGGCCCCTTCGCCTGCCTCTCCTGCAAATTTACCAGCATCAAGACCCACACCGTATCCACGAACCCCAAACAAAGCTCCGACTCTAACCACCTGAAGTGCATCCTGCTGAACACCCGCTCGGTCCACAGACACGCCACCGAACTCTGGGACCTACTCGACACTGCTTCACCGGACGTCGCTTTCCTTACAGAAACCTGGATGAACACATCATCAACACCCGACATCGCCATAGCCATCCCGGACTCTTACAAGATCACCCGAAAAGACTGCACCAATCAAACAGGAGGAGGCATCGCCATCGTCCATAAAAACACCATCAAAATCACGACCAGCTCCGACGATAACCTTGCAACCGCCGAACACCTTCACTTCCAGATCCACACCGACCACACTCAGAGGCACCCTCATCTACAGGCCTCCAGGAACCCGTAAACAATTCAGCGAAGACATCACTGGCTTCATCAGTCCACATGCCCTCGCCTCCGAGAACTACATTCTACTAGGAGACCTCAACTTCCACCTGGAAAAGAAAAACGACAGCAACACCACCACCCTTCTTGACAACCTGGCCAATCTCAGCCTCAAACAACTTGTTGACACCCCCACCCATGTAGCTGGACATACGCTCGACCCAATCTTCACCTCCAGCAAACACATCTCCTTCGATCGCACCACAGATTTCCATTGGACGGACCACAGTTGTGTCCACTTCAGCTACAAAACCACCTCGACCCACAACCCCCCACAACCTATTCCCCGAACAAAATCACCACCGACCAACTCCTCACTTCGCTCAACCAAAACCCACCCGCCCTCTCATCGGACCCAAACCTAGCCGCCATCACATTCAAACAATGGATCACTCACAGCGCTGACGAATTAGCACCCTTGAAAAAGCATCACACCAAACAAGACAGCAAAAAGGCCCCCTGGTTCAACGATGACCTTAAGAAATCCAAGAAGCTATGTCGTACTCTCGAGAAAACATGGAGAAAAAACCCAACCACCGACAACATGACCACCTTCAAGGCAGCCACCCGCAAACACCACCAGCTGATTCGATCCACCAAGAAATCAGCATTCAAGAATCGACTCGACAACAACGCCCATAACAGCAAGGAACTATTCAACATCGACAAAGAATTCACCAACCCCACCGCAGCCTCAAACGACATCACTCCCTCCCAAGACCTCTGCGATTCGTTATCCTCCTTCTTCTACAACAAAATTGCCGACATACATAACAGCTTCGAAAACAGTTCCAACGAACAATCCTCCCCACTCCCCTCAGAACCTAAACCGCCCTCTAACAACCTCAGCGCCTCGAACCCAATCACCACTGAAGACACCATCCGCCTAATGAATTCCATCCATTCTGGCTCGCCAACCGACCCATGTCCCCACCACATCTTCAACAAAGCAGACCCCATCCTCGCACCCCATCTCCGTGAGGTCATCAACTGCTCCTTCAACTCTGCTACCTTCCCAGAAAGGTGGAAACACGCCGAAGTCAGCGCCCTCCCGAAGAAACCCACAGCAGACCCCTCTGAACTAAAGAACTACCGCCCCATATCCCTCCTCCCATTCCCTGCCAAAGTCATCGAGAAAGCCCTCAATAGCCAACTCGCCGCCTTCCTTGAATCCAACAACTCCCTCGATCCCTCACAGTCTGGCTTTTGAGCCAAACACAGCACCAAAACCGCCCTCATCGCAGCAACAGACGACATCCGAACACTACTGGACAACGGAGAAACAGTGGCCCTCATTCTACTCGACCTCTCCGCCGCCTTCGACACAGTCTGTCATAGCACCCTCATACAACGCCTCAGCTACGTCGGAATACAAGGAAAAGCCTTGGACTGGATCATCTCGTTCCTCACCGGAAGAACCCAGAGAGTCCACCTCCCACCTTTTAAATCAGAGGCCACCGAAGTCATCTGCGGCGTACCACAAGGATCATCACTCAGTCCCACCCTCTTCAACGTATACATGAGTCCCCTCTCATCCATCGCACGACAACACAACCTCAACATCATCTCCTACGCTGATGACACCCAGCTGATCCTCTCCCTCACCAAAGACTCAAACACCGCCAGAACCAATCTACGCGAAGGAAGGAAAGAAGTAGCAATATGGATGAAAAACAGCCGTCTAAAACTTAACTCAGACAAAACGGGAGTACTCCTCCTAGGATCATCCCCTTCTGCCTGGGATGACTCATGGTGGCCTACGGATCTGGGCTCAGCACCCACACCCACAGACCACGCACGTAACCTAGGCTTCATCCTAGACTCCTCACTCTCGATGACCAAACAAGTCAACGCCGTCTCATCCTCCTGCTTCAACGTACTTCAAATGCTCAAAAAAATCTTCCATTGGATCCCCGCCGAGACAAGAAAGACTGTCACCCACGCACTGGTTACGAGTCGACTAGACTACGGAAACACCCTCTACGCCGGAATCACAGCCAAATTACAGAAAAAACTCCAACGCATCCAAAACGCTTCAGCGAGACTCATTTTGGACATCCCTCGCCAAGATCACATTACCGGCCACCTGAAAGACCTCCACTGGCTTCCCGTCAACAAGAGAATAACATTCCGTCTCCTCACCCACGCACACAAGGCCCTCTACAAACTAGGTCCCGAATGCTTCAACACTAGACTATCCTACACACCCACCCGCCAACTAAGATCCTCCAATCAAGGCCTCGCCGCAGTTCCGCGAATCCAAAGATCCACCATGGGAGGTAGATCCTTCTCCTACTTGGCGGGGAAGACCTGGAACTCACTCCCCACTCACCTCCGCCTTACACAGAACCACACCTCCTTCAGAAAAGAACTTAAAACATGGCTAATCGACAAATAATGAACACCCTCCCCAAGCGCCTTGAGACCCTCTGGGTGAGTAGTGCGCTATATAAATTCCTGAACTTGAACTTGAACCATGACAGAGGGCTGGTCCTGACATATGAGAGGGGGGGTAACCATGACAGAGGGCTGGTCCTGACATATGAGAGGGGGGGCAACCATGTCAAAGGGCTGGTACTGACATATGAGAGGGGGGCAACCGTGACAAAGGGCTGGTCCTGACATATGACAGGGGGGCAACCATGACAAAGGGCTGGTCCTTTCATATGAGAGGGGGGGCAGCCATGACAAAGGGCTGGTCCTGACATATGAGAGGGGGGGCAACCATGACATAGGGCTGGTCCTGACATATGACAGGGGGGGCAACCATGACAAAGGGCTGGTTCTGCCATATGAGAGGGGGGGCAAGCATGACAGAGGGCTGGTCCTGACATATGAGAGGGGGGCAACCATGACAAAGGGCTGGTCCTGACATATGAGAGGGGGGCAACCATGATCAGGGGCTGGAGCTTACATATAAGAGGGGGGGCAACCATGACCAGGGGCTGGACCTTACATATGAGAGGGGGGGCCAACCATGACATAAGGCTGGTCCTGACATATGAGAGGGGGGCAACCATGACAAAGGGCTGGTCCTGACATATGAGAGGGGGGCAACCATGACAAAGGGCTGGTCCTGACATATGAGAGGAAGAGCAACCATGACAAAGGGCTGGTCCTGACATGTGACAGGGGGCGGGGGCAACCATGACCAGGGGCTGGTCCTTACATATGAGAGGGGGGCAACCATGACAAAGGGCTGGTCCTGACATATGAGAGGGGGCAACCATGACAAAGGGCCGGTCCTGACATATGAGAGGGGGAGCACCCAAGGCAAAGGGCTGGTCCTGACATGTGACAGGGGGCGGGGGCAACCATGACCAGGGGCTGGTCCTTACATATGAGAGGGGGGCAACCATGACAAAGGGCTGGTCCAGACATATGAGAGGAAGAGCAACCGTGACAAAGGGCTGGTCCTGACATATGAGAGGGGGGGGCAACCATGACAAAGGGCTGGTCCTGACATATGAGAGGGAGCAACCATGACAAAGGGCTGGTCCTGACATATGAGAGGGGGGCAACCATGACAAAGGGCTGGTCCTGGTATATGAGGGGGGGGCAACCCTCACCAGGGGATGGTCCAGAGATATGAGAGGGGAGCAACCATGGCAAAGGGCTGGTTCTGACATATGAGAGAGGGGGCAACCATATACACAATTAGGAGCACAGAGGGAAGGAACAGGACCAGAGTCGCCCTCCACTCATGTAGTCATCAACACAACAAAGACCAGGTCCTAATAGGCAATTTTATATATATTCTAACGAGTACATTGTATTGTAATTTTACAATTATCTCCCCTTTCTTATATGCAGTTGGGGTAGAGAGTACTACGTTTATTTGCCAACTTAAAAAGCCTCCATCCCACATAAGACAGTCTGAATGAATGAGTAAAAACACACAGAGGATGCTGAGGGTCTGGACAAAGACTACAGAGTATTTAACACTCAATTGTAGTGTGAAGAGGTAGTCATTCTAAGGAGAGAAAGAGACAGCAATGTGGAAGAATAGAGGTAGAATATACCCATCAGCCCACCCATTGGCGGAGTCTCATCATCTGGGTTTTAGTTGGAAACTGGTATCTACTAGGCACCTCGCAAGACCAGTGTCGAGGAATGCTAGTATTGGATCCACCAGTACGAGAGACAGCCAACGAGATATATTGGTAGGCTGAAGGAGACAAAGAAAAGTTGCAGTGCTCAAGAAGTATGTAATTGTGAAAAAGAGGGGTGTGATATTAAAATTGCCTGTTATGAGGCCAAGGTATAACTTTATTAGGGGGGGTCAGCATAACGGCAAATTAAAAGCAGAGTGATTATAGTGTTCCAAAAATATACTACTATCAGTTAAAGATGGTAATGGTCAACATGTTTCAGCCTAGCAAGGCTTTCTTCAGGACCTATAAATGTACACTTCTGAAACAGTGACAAAAGAAAGTAAATGTAGACCTACCGGTAAAGAGTTACTCTATGGTAATCTCATATCAATGTGACAAGCACTCTCCTGTAGAAGAAAAAAAACACACAAACACAACAAAACAGATGTAGACATATTAGAGCATCAGTGCATGTGTACATCAGCATACAACATTCTTGTTGTAGCAACTCACCCATAATTGTTATGGAGAAAGCCTCACCTCGCCTGGCACTCGCTCAGGTCAAAGAGGCCACGCCCTAAAAATGGGAAGGGAAGAATAACTTGTATATGTAAATCTGGCTAACAAACATGTGTTTTAAAATTATCTCGTATTTCTTAACTTAAGAACCTATTAGGTTCGATAGGCAGTAACTAGTGGCAGAAGACGGCATGACAAGCATCGATTGTTTATTAGTGAGTCTGCGGCACCTCGAGTTTGTAAAATAGTCAACTAGTTTGTGACATTGAATCTCTGTATCGCTATTGAGTGATGTCATCAATAGAACTGTGATCATGAAGGTAGGGTAAGAGCAACGGCCCTTCATAGAACTATAGTACACAGCTCTTGATTCTTGAATAGCCATGAAACCCCCTTAGTAGGTTCCAACATTCAAGAGAAAAATGGACTGCAAAACCTTGTTGTAAAGCCCAAAAGAGCTGCACGGAAACCAGTATTAAGCACAGGTTCAAGCGAGGAAGAATCCAGACGAGGAATTATGGAGCAGAAATCGAAGATGCGGTCACCAACGTGTCCGTCGTTGCCTCGGTCTAGCATCTGAGCGGAGGGGAAGGTGACGAGAATAGCGTTCTCATCGAGTTAAATAGTAAGCTTGCGGACCAAAGTGGAACAGCTTTGTGAGTTTTTAGACGTCCATGCTGTGTGGTAATTGGTTCGTTAGAAAACCGGAAACCGGAAGTAAACACACACTTCGGAAACCGGAAGTATTATTGAATCCGAGTAAAAGACTCGCGGACTAGAATGGAGCCCTGCGAACCCACATGGAACCGCATAGTAAAGCTGCGCCGTGTCTGCTGGATGGCGATTGGTTATGAAAAAACCGAAGATCGGGGGTAAAATATACATCGTGAAATGAGAGTTAAAAGTCTGGTGATTAGCTATTCAGACTATAGATGTATATCCACCTACACAGATTTAATAAACAGCAGACCAGGATGAGACATTCAAATTAGCCGGGACCTCGATGATGTAAACAATTAGTTTTAGAGGAACCGGAACAGGAAACATAAGCCCAGAGGCTGGAAAAAAAACAAGCGTGCAAAGGCTGCATATAGCTCTAATGTGCTTTGTCAGGGAGGACAAGCCCTCATGAGAGGAGCCGTAAGTCTTTATCAAGCCAGAATGGCAAAGACTAGAAAAGAAAACTCCAGATCAGGCACAAAAATAAGCCCGTTGTGGTTCGCCACAACCCAGTTAGTGTAAGCATATACCTGTTATCCTAGCGCTAAGGACCCCTACCATATACGTGTATTGATAGGCTGGTGGTCCTATATTAACATAGCCACATATTTTGATGGAAAGCTACAAGACTCATAATACCAAAATACCAAAAGTTTGACAAGTGTGCGGTATATACATAAATAAAATGAAAATATATATATATATAAACATTCAGCGATGTAAGCACTTGTATTCCTCAAATAAATCAGTCATGTGGCTAGAATGTCATCAGAGTTGGATCCATGGTATTTCATTATTCAAGCCTAAAGTGTCGCATTTCAATTTAAAAATCCATTTCTGTTCCTTAACGAACAGATAGTGAGCAATATCACTGACATGTAAAGGAATCAATGGCTGTTCGAGCACTAGCCATTCCATGTCATCAGCTGAATGTTTCATCGTTAAGAAATGATTGGTGAGACGAGTGGCCTGTTTGTTGCGCCTGATGGTGCTTTTGTGTTCTTGTATTCTAAGTTTGACTTTTCTGGTCGTCATGCCCACATAGCGAAGGGCACAGGGGCAGGTGATTAGATAAATGACCCTCTCGCTGTTGCAGTTGGTATGCCGTTTTAACACCCAAGGACGTGTCGTGCCAATGTCTACTGTTAGTATTTTCCTAGGTTGGGGGCATACCGAACAGGTGCCACATGGATAGTGGCCTTGAACAGGAGGAAGGTTCCACAATGTCGCTGTAGGTTCCTGTGAAGTGGAGCGGGGTCTGGTGTGTACTAGATCATCTTTCAAATTCGTGCTTCTATTGAAGGAAAAGAGGGGTAGTGGAATTTTGTCACCGGCAGTATTCAATATTCGCCCTTTTTGTTGGATGATTTTCTGTACCAAAGATGAAGCTGTACTTAAGGTGGTGACACAAGTTAATTTCTCGAGTGGCGGTTTTACAGTAGGAGGGGCTAATAAAGCCTCTCGATGATTGTTGGGAGCACTTTTGCATGATTTCCTCACCAACGCACCAGGATATAGTCGTTGTTTTAGCTTGATGGATAGATCCAGGGATTGTACCTGGAAATCAGTATTCTCTGAACAATTTATTCGGACCCCGAGAAATTGTCCGAAGGGCAAGTTCTCTCTTAGAGAGCGGGGATGGTGGCTATCGAACCATAGCAAGGAATTTCTAGACATCGGCTTCCGATATAAATTGCTTGCTAGGTGACCATCCTTGGGAAAAATAAGTAAATCCAAGAATGGGAGTTGTGTATCACTGTATTCCATCGTAAATTTAAGGTATTTGTTCTGGGTGTTTAACCTATCCTGAAAAGCACATACAGAGGCAACGTCTCCACGCCACACCACCAGGACGTCATCAATGTATCTCTTCCACAACACCGTTTGATGGTAATACGGGTTGTTGTGGTTGAGTACATGCTGTTTTTCGATAAGATGGAGGTACAAATTTGCCAAACTCGGGGCAAAAATACTCCCCATCGAAGTACCCGATGTCTGGAGATACAATGAACCTTCAAATTGAAAGAAGTTCTCAGTCATTGCGAGCCTAGCCAATTCCATAATGAAATGGATAGGTGTAATGCTTGTATGGGTAGATGTTTCCAAAATCCCTCTCACCGCCTGCTGAGTCTCCTCTTGCGGGATGCAGGTGTATAAAGACTCTACATCGAAACTGACAAGGATGTCAGTCTCGGTGTTGAACTTCACTTCAGGTAAAAGGCAAGGGATGTCTTTAGTATCCTGAAGGTAAGTGGGCATAGTCTGCACCAAGGTTCTTAGAAAAAAATCCACAAAGGATGAAAGAGGTTCAAGGAGCGGCCCAATACCTGAAATAATGGGTCGTCCTGGGGGTGGCCTTGCTATTTTGTGGATTTTGGGCAGTGCATAAAAGTATGGAGTAACTGGATGTGGGGTAACCAAAAATGTAGCTTCTTGAGATGTTATCCAGCCTTCTGCGCTCGCCTCTTCCACTTAGTTTTTAATTTCAGTCATCAGCCTGGTAGTGGGATCAGTGGTCAACGAAGTATAGGAGTTGGTATCTCCTAGTTGTCTCAGGCATTCGGCACGATAAGTGGTGGTGTCAAGGATGACTAGCGCACCACCCTTATCGGCCAGTTTGATGGTGATGTTAATGTCCTTAGATAATGTGTCCAAAGCCAATCTCTCGGCTTTTGACAAATTTTGAAAATTGTTGGTTTTTGACAGATCTATAGAGTTGATCTCATGGATCACCGCTTTCTCAAATGCTCCCACCTTAGGTGGTACCTGTTGGAGAAGAGGATTAAACGTTGATTTTTTCTTGAGGCCTGTATTCATTTCAGTATCAATCTGATCTTGCTCCTCTCTACTGTTAGCAAAGAAAAAATGAAGCCGAACTTTGCGAAATAATTTTTTGACTTCGCGACTCAGATATGGGCACTAGCGGAACACCACAATGGAGAGGTAGAGGCCAACATAATCGCTCCCATCGCAGGCGCACTGGACAAGGCAATATGTACCAACAGGGCCATTGGTGGCCGCCAGCCCCGTGGGGATATCCGCAATTCCCACCACCCATGCCTCAGTACCATTTGCAGCCCCAATTTTATGATAGCCAGGCTTTTTTAGGGCAGGGCCGTGGCTGGAACAGGGGCAGACGGAGGGGCCAATTCCAAACACAAGTACAGTGGGCAGACGAACAAGATCCTCCAAACACCCGCAGCAGACGGGGCCAATAACAATCACCCCAGGAAGCAAAGAGGACCTTGTAGTTAACTTAAGTTCACGCACTCTTACTCCTACTGAACACCAAGTGCTAAATAAAAGACTCGGTTTTGTGCCGACTAACAGCGGGGATGCCTTTCAGCTTCGCAGCGAAGTCGAAAAATTATTTCGCAAAGTTCTGCTTCATTTTTTCTTTGCTGACAGTAGAGAGGAACAAGATCAGATTGATACTGAAATGAATACAGGCCTCAAGAAAAAATCGACGTTTTTCCTCTTCTCCAACAGGTACCACCTAAGGTGGGAGCATTTGAGAAAGCGGTGATCCATGAGATCAACTCTTTGGATCTGTCAAAAACCAACGATTTTCAAAATTTGTCAAAAGCCAAGAGATTGACTTTGGACACATTATCTAAGGACATTAACATCACCATCAAACCGGCCGATAAGGGTGGTGCGATAGTCATCCTTGACACCACCACTTATCGTGCCGAATGCCTGAGACAACTAGGAGATACCTACTTCTATACTTTGTTGACGACTGATCCCACTACCAGGCTGATGACTGAAAATGAAAACTTAGTGGAAGAGGCGAGCGCAGAAGGCTGGATAACATCTCAAGAAGCTACATTTTTTGCTACCCCACACCCAGTTACTCCATACTTTTATGCACTACCCTCAAATCTACAAAAAAGCAAGGCCACCCCCAGGACGACCCATTATTTCAGGTATTGGGTCACTCCTTGAACCTCTTTCATCCTTTGTGGATTTTTTTCTAAGACACTTGGTGCAGACTATCCCCACTTACCTTCAGGATACTAAAGATATCCTTCGCCTTTTACCTGAAGTGGAGTTCAACACCGAGACTGACATCCTTGTCAGTTTCGATGTAGAGTCTTTATACACCTGCATCCCGCAAGAGGAGACTCTGCAGGCGGTGAGAGGGCATTTGGAAACATCTACCCATACAAGCATTACACCTATCCATTTCATTATGGAGTTGGCTAGGCTCGCAAAGACTGAGAACTTCTTTCAATTTGAAGATTCATTGTATCTCCAGACATCGGGTACTTCGATGGGGAGTTTTTTTGCCCCGAGTTTGGCAAATTTGTACATCCATCTTTTCGAAACACAGCATATACTCAACCACAACAACCCGTATTACCATCAAACGGTGTTGTGGAAGAGATACATTGATGACGTCCTGGTGGTGTGGCGTGGAGACGTTGCCTCTGTACGTACTTTTCAGGATTGGTTAAACACCCAGAACCAATACCTTAAATTTACGGTGGAATACAGTGATACACAACTCCCGCTCTTGGATTTACTTATTTTCCCAAGGATGGTCACCTAGCAAGCAATTTATATCGGAAGCCGATGTCTAGAAATTCCTTGCTACGGTTCGATAGCCACAATCCCCGCTCTCTAAGGGAGAACTTGCCCTTCGGACAATTTCTCAGGGTCCGAAGAAATTGTTCAGAGAAAACTAATTTCCAGGTACAATCCCTGGATCTATCCATCAAGCTAAAACAACGACTATATCCTGGTGCGTTGGTGAGGAAATCATGCAAAAGGGCTCCCAACAATCATCGAGAGGCTTTATTAGCCCCTCCTACTGTAAAACCTCCACTCGAGAAATTAACTTGTGTCACCACCTTTAGCAGAGCTTCATCTTTGGTACAGAAAATCATCCGACAAAAATGGTGAATATTGAATACTGCCGGTGACAACATTCCACTACCCCTCTTTTCCTTCAAGAGAAGCACAAATTTGAAAGATGGTCTAGTACACACCAGACCCCGCTCCACTTCACAGGAACCTACAGCGACATTGTGGAACCTTCCTCCTGTTCAAGGCCACTATCCATGTGGCACCTGTTCGGTATGCCCCCAAACTAGGAAAATACTAACAGTAGACATTGGCACGACACGTCCGTGGGTGTTAAAACGGCATACCAACTGCAACAGCGAGAGGGTCATTTATCTAATCACCTGCCCCTGTGCCCTTCGCTATGTGGGCATGACCACCAGAAAAGTCAAACTTAGAATACAAGAACACAAAAGCTCCATCAGGCGCAACAAACAGGCCACTCGTCTCACCAATCATTTCTTAACAATGAAACATTCAGCTGATGACATGGAATGGCTAGTGCTCGAACAGCCATTGATTCCTTTACATGTCAGTGATATTTCTCACTATCTGTTCGTTAAGAAACAGAAATGGATTTTTAAATTGAAATGCAACACTTTAGGCTTGAATAATGAAATACCATGGATCCAACTTATTTTCCTATTTCTGGATTTGGTGAAGCGCAACAGCTACCCCGGCAAAGGGGTGTCCCGGCGCTAAGAACAGATGCACAGATTGAGGGGAGAGGGGGAAAAGGGGAGACTAGGGAGCGGGGAAGAGATGAGTCTTAATTGCTTTGCGGAATGCTGGGAGAGAGTCAATGGAACGAATGCTGAGGGGGAGCTCGTTCCACAATTTGGGGCCAAGAACGCTGAAGGAACGGCCTCCAGTTCGGCAGAGCCGAGTCCTAGGGATAGTCAGGAGGAGTTGGTTGGCAGAACGCAAATCACGGCCAGGAACGTAAGGTTGGGCAAGGTTACGAAGCAGCGGGGGATTTCCTAGTTTAACGATCTTAAAGATCGTGACTAAGGCCTTGAATTGAATTCGACGATCCACGGGCAGCCAGTGGAGTTTGCGAATAGTAGCTCTGGCTGAACATCTGCGTGGAAGGCCGATCAGCATTCTGGCTGCCGCATTTTGGATACGTTGGAACCTAGCAGTTTCCGCTTTGTTGGCTCCCAAAAGGAGGACGTTAGCGTAGTCCAGGCGCGATAGAATGGTGGCCTGGACGATAAGCTGGCGGGCCTTAGAATCGAAGAGCCCGAGTATGGGCCTGAGGTTCCTTAGAAGGCCTATGCAGGTGGCTGCCACCTTTTTAGTGTGGGTCTGGAAGCTAAGGTTGGCATCCACCCAGACTCCCAGATTTTTGACGCATTTTTTGGGGAGTGGGGTGGCGCCTAGGGATGACGGCCACCAGTGCTCGTTCCATAGGCTGGTGTTACGGCCTAGGAGGAGCACCTCGGTTTTACCGGCGTTGAGTTGGAGGTAGTTGTCCGTCATCCAGCGGGCCACAGCAGTCATACCCTCTTTAAACTTGGATGCCACGGGGGACGGGCTTTCCGAGAGGGTGACAACCAGCTGGGTGTCGTCGGCGTATGAGACCAGCGTGAGCCCCCACTCTCTAGCCACGTCTGTAAGTGGCTGGACGTATAGATTAAAGAGGGAGGGGCTCAACGCTGATCCCTGGGGGACACCTTGAGCGATGGGGTGGGATTTAGAAAGAAATGGGGGAGCCGACACCTTAAAGGATCTATCTTTGAGAAAGGATTGGAACCATGCGAGGGCAAGACCAGTCACCCCGGTCATCTCCAGACGTTTTAGAAGGATGTCATGGGATACCGTGTCAAAGGCTGCGCTGAGATCAAGAAGGATCAGCGCAGCACTATGACCGGAATCCAAAATCGTCCGGAGATGTTCCGTAGTGGCCAGTAGGGCAGACTCCGTACTATGGCCTGCACGGAAGCCGTTTTGAGAGGGGTCTAGGATTCCGTGGTTTTCCACGTGTTTCGAAAGGATGCTGTTAGCATGGGTTTCGGCTATTTTGGAAATCCAGGGGAGAAGGGATATCGGCCGGAAATTTTCTGGTTTGGAGGGGTCGAGGGTAGGTTTTTTAATTATCGGAGATACCCACGCTTGCTTCCAAGCTATGGGTACAGATCCTGTAGAAAAGGAAAGGTTGAGGATGTTCAGCATGGGGGATAGGAAAAAGTCCATCGAGTCCAAGAAATGGGAGGGACTCATGGGGTCCGCTGGGGAGCCAGATTTCACTTTCTTACCTAGTCTGATCAGGTCTGCAGCGGTGATGGCAGAAATTTGGGACAGAGGTAAGAAATCGAGATCTGTGGTCTTAGGAGCTCCACAGAGAGGAGCGATCTGCGGAAAGGACGCATAGATTTTCTGGACTTTTTCAACAAAATATGTTGCGAGCTGCTCACAATGCTCATGGGAAGAAATTTTAGGTAGGGGTGCCCTAGGGTTTTGGAGCTCTTTCACTAGTTTAAAAATGATTTTAGATGGGTTCGTATTGGAGTTGATTTTGTTGGAATAAAAAGAAGCACGGGCAGATCTGATAGCTTTATGGTAGGTCTTAAGCCTAGATAGATATAATGCCTTGTCCTGGTTATCGTAGTGTTTCCTCCATAGGCGCTCGGCTTTTTTACACTCCTTGCGCATTGCCCTAAGGGTGTCGTCGTACCACGGGTTGGAAGGAGTATTACGTCCTTTAGTCAACTTAGCCGGAATAAGAGTGTCGAGGCCGTTGCTGATCCAGTTGGTGAACGAGGTATAGGTCGTGTTTATTTCCTGGTTCGCATCGTATTGGAACTCTCCAAGGGTTTCCTGTAGGGCGAGGGGGGAGAGTTTGTGCCAGGGTCTTTTTAGACGCTGACTGGATTCAGTTCTGATCTGCTGTTGAGGTGCTGGAATGCTCAGTTTAACAAGATGGTGATCCGTCCATCCCAGAGGGGGTGGGGATATCTGTAGCTGCCTCATGTATATTAGAAAAGATTGGATCTAGGGTGTGTCCAGCTATGTGGGTAGAAGTGAGGACTAGGGAGTTAAGTTGCAGTGCCGAGAGGTCTGCTAGGAGGTTGGTGATGGTATGGTCGCCAGTTGCATCAAAGTGCAAGTTTAGGTCGCCTAGGATGGTGAAGTTGGCGGATTTAGTGATGAGCACTGTGGTCGTTTCGAGGAGGGCATTGATAAATCTAGTGGCCTGGCCTGGAGGGCGATAAATGTAAAGGCTAGATAGCGTAAATTGGGGGGTCACACTGATTTTAAATTGGGCGCATTCACAGTCTTGGAGGGGTTCTTTTATGAAAGAACAAGTGAGGTGTTTTTTATAGATAATTGCGATGCCGCCGCCGCGAGATTCACGGTTGATGGTGACCAGGTGGAACTCATCTGGGAGCGTTAAGTTGGGGATGGTGGTTATGCCGTCTCGGAGCCATGTTTCGCATAGAAACAGTACGTCAGGGTTTTCCTCCTGGAGAAGCGTATTCACCTCAGGGTGGTGTTTAACGAGGGATCTGCAGTTGAGTTGAAGTATCGTCAATGTCGGGTTTATTGTATTTAGGGTGTCACTCCGCACCCTAGTGGGTATGTGAGTCGAGAAATGGCAGCGGTTGCAGTGGAGATGCGTAAGACCAAAAATGCCAGAGGCGTTGGAGCATTTTTGGTCTGATGACATTTGGAGAATTTTTGGTCTGATGACATTCTAGCCACATGACTGATTTATTTGAGGAATACAAGTACTTACATCGCTGAATGTTTATATATATATATACTTTCATTTTGTTTATGTATATACTGCACACTTGTCACACTTTTGGTATTTTGGTATTATGAGTCTTGTAGCTTTCCATCAAAATATGTGGCTATGTTAATATAGGACCACCAGCCGATCAATACACGTATATGGTAGGGGTCCTTAGCGCTGGGATAACAGGTATATGCTTACACTAACTGGGTTGTGGCGAACCACAACGGGCTTATTTTTGTGCCTGATCTGGAGTTTTCTTTTCTAGTCTTTGCCATTCTGGCTTGATAAAGACTTACCGCTCCTCTCATGAGGGCTTGTCCTCCCTGACAAATCACATTAGATATATGCGGCTTTTGAACGCTTGTTTTTTTCCAGCCTCTGGGCTTATGTTTCCTGCTCCGGTTCCCCTAAAACTAATTGTTTACATCATCGAGGTCCCGGCTAATTTGAATGTCTCATCCTGGTCTGCTGTTTATTAAATCTGTGTAGGCGGATATACATCTATAATCTGAATAGCTAATCACCAGACTTTTAACTCTCATTTCACGATGTATATTTTACCCCCGATCTTCGGTTTTTTCATAACCAATCGCCATCCAGCAGACACGGCGCAGCTTTACTATGCGGTTCCATGTGGGTTCGCAGGGCTCCATTCTGGTCCGCAAGTCTTTTACTCGGATTCAATAATACTTCCGGTTTCCGAAGTGTGTGTTTACTTCCGGTTTCCGGTTTTCTAACGAACCAATTACCACACAGCATGGACGTCTAAAAACTCACAAAGCTGTTCCACTTTGGTCCGCAAGCTTACTATTTAACTCGATGAGGTCGCTATTCTCGTCACCTTCCCCTCCGCTCAGATGCTAGACCGAGGCAACGACGGACACGTTGGTGACCGCATCTTCGATTTCTGCTCCATAATTCCTCATCTGGATTCTTCCTCGCTTGAAGCTGTGCTTAATACTGGTTTCCGTGCAGCTCTTTTGGGCTTTACAACAAGGTTTTGCAGTCCATTTTTCTCTTGAATGTTGGAACCTACTAAGGGGGTTTCATGGCTATTCAAGAATCAAGAGCTGTGTACTATAGTTCTATGAAGGGCCGTTGCTCTTACCCTACCTTCATGATCACAGTTCTATTGATGACATCACTCAATAGCGATACAGAGATTCAATGTCACAAACTAGTTGACTATTTTACAAACTCGAGGTGCCGCAGACTCACTAATAAACAATCGATGCTTGTCATGCCGTCTTCTGCCACTAGTTACTGCCTATCGAACCTAATAGGTTCTTAAGTTAAGAAATACGAGATAATTTTAAAACACATGCTTGTTAGCCAGATTTACATATACAAGTTATTCTTCCCTTCCCATTTTTAGGGCGTGGCCTCTTTGACCTGAGCGAGTGCCAGGCGAGGTGAGGCTTTCTCCATAACAATTATGGGTGAGTTGCTACAACAAGAATGTTGTATGCTGATGTACACATGCACTGATGCTCTAATATGTCTACATCTGTTTTGTTGTGTTTGTGTGTTTTTTTCTTCTACAGGAGAGTGCTTGTCACATTGATATGAGATTACCATAGAGTAACTCTTTACCGGTAGGTCTACATTTACTTTCTTTTGTCACTGTTGCAGTAGTGTACATTTATAGGTCCTGAAGAAAGCCTTGCTAGGCTGAAACATGTTGACCATTACCATCTTTAACTGATAGTAGTATATTTTTGGAACACTATCATCACTCTGCTTTCAATTTTGCCGTTATGCTGACCCCCCCTAATAAAGTTATACCTTGGCATCATAACAGGCAATTTTAATATCACACCCCTCTTTTTCACAATTACATACTTGTTGAGCACTGCAACTTTTCTTTGTCTCCTTCAGACTACCAAAGTTCAAAGTTCAAAGTTTTTATTGTTATGATTTGGCTCTCATTGAGGGCCACATAAAATAACATACATATTATCATGACAAAATAAGCAAAGGTTACATACAGCTTCAAAAGTAAGCACTAGAATATAGACGAATAATATACTCAACAGCATCTCCCAAAATCACATTAATATATGTCTAAAAATTCTTTAAAATAATTAAATAGTCTGAAACAGAACATTTCGTTAGGGGGGCAATACAGAGCATTGGAAAACATTTTTATATTCAAAATTCCCAACTGTAGACAAATTGGTTTTATCCATTTTTTGCGCAGTAATCGTAATATCGGGCAAATAAACAATACATGGTTGAGGTCTTGAGCAGCATTATTACATAGGTTGCATAAGGGAGACACACCATACCATTTTGCGAGGAGTGTATTAAGTGGAAGCAAATTATGGCGTAAAAGGAACCATAACCTCCGGACACCATGTGGGATATTCCACCTTAAGTATTGTTGTGCTTGTTTGGGTGTATAGGAGAGGACCAGGGCTTCCCTTTCTTTATACTTCTGATGGTCAAGTATATCCATCTTATAACACAGTTCCCAGGACCTACTTTTTAGCTTTAGCTTTAACTCTGATGGAGAAAGAGAAAATAACGTACTTTCATCGAGTTCCAATAATAAAACAGCTTTTCTGAAGTTTTTTACCAGCTGCGAGAACTCATTAAAGTTACCTAAAAGCTCCTTTTTTACGATTTCACGTAGGGTTCCTGGTTTACCTCTGGCCAGGCATGCTACCCACCTTACAAGAGCGGCTAGCCCTTGTGCCCAACAGCTTCGCAGACCAAATTCCAGTCTGCAAGAGGATGTGGAGCATGCTGAATTAAGAGAGGAAATTTTCCTTAATACCTTTCCCTCCGTTTTTTGCATAAAATCCCATTGTTTTAAATCCACCAATTCTATTCCATAAAGGAGGGTGGCAGGAATCTTCGCTCGAAATACCTCTAAGCAAGAAGAGAAGTGCCTCTTCCCTGTTGCATTATATAAGGAACGTAATCCCCTACCATGGGCCATGGCTTTCCTAGAATTATTTTCAATGTGAGGCTTCTCACTAAGATTAGAAGATATTATTTTGCCCAGAAACGTATAGGAGTTAACTACCTCAAGTTTTTCTCCGCTTAATGACCAATTAAAGCTCCTAGATCTGCATTTCTTCTTACCAAAGATGCACATGATCTTGCTTTTTGAGCTATTAATTTTCATATAGTGTTTATCCGCGAAATCATTCAATGTATGAAGACGATTAGCAAGACCTTTAGGGGTCAGATCTAAGATTAGTATGTCGTCTGCATACATTAGAATAGATATGGCAGTCCCTCCAATAACTGGGGGAAGAACCTCACATTCAGCAACTGTAGTTGGTAAATCGGCCATATACAGGGAAAACAGTGTGGGAGCCAGTATACATCCCTGTTTTAAACCATTCCGGGAGGGAATTGCTTGAGTGAGTCCCCTTTCTCCGCCTTGTAACACTCTACACCAAGTATTACAGTGTAGGGACATAACTAAGTCCAATAAGTATCTCGGCATACCCAATGACGTCAGTTTTCTCCACAGCGTCGGCCGGTCAACCCTATCGAACGCTGCGGAGAAATCTATAAATGCTGCATATATGCCCCCACCACGAACCCGCACATATTTGTCTATGATTACATGTAGCATAGTTAGGTTATCTAGAGTTCCATGCTCTTTTCGAAAGCCTGTCTGTTCCCTAGGAATAATATTATTTAAGAGTGCCCAGTCTGTTATTAAAATTAATAAAAGTTTAGCAAAGATTTTTCCTATTGCGTCTAATAACGCAATTAGGCGATAGTTAGAGGGATTATCACGGTCTCCTTTTTTAAAAATTGGAATCAAGATACTTCCCCGCCAAGAGTCGGGAACTGATCGATTTTTAAAGCACGCCTGGAACACTGGAAGAAGAGTCCTGCTCCAAGTGGTTATGTCTTGCTTAATTATAGACATGGGCACTTCGTCCGGTCCCATGGCCCCGGAAGAGCGCATGCTTTTAATTGCGGTAGCTATGGAATACTCAGTGGGGAGCTCCATTTGAGCATCAATATTACAGTCTGGAACCCGAGCATCACCCCCTGCCTCATTGGATGCATATAGGTTGAGCACGAATTGGGTCCAGACTTCTTCAGAGATAACAGTAGGAGTGGATGTTTTTACTACACCACATCCTTGTCTTATTATGGACCAGAAAGCTCTAGAGTTTTTACTCCTTGATGCTTCTCTTAGACTGATCCAAACCATATCTTCTTTGTCTCTTTTGAGCTTGGCTCTCAATCTCACCCTCCTTCTCTTTAACAAAGCTAACTGTATCCCAATCTCTCCTGATCTATTAAGATATTGCATCCTAACCAATTTGTTAATCTCTTTATTTAACTTTAATAGAGGGCTAGGAGTGAAATATTTCTTTTTAAACTTTCCTCTACTCCTGGCCATTTCAGTAATTTTTTGAATAAGCATTTCAAGGAACCTGAATTCCCTACCTTGCCAAGAGTCGAGTTCAGTTAAGAATTGGATAAGGATGTTTTGTACATCCTTATTATGACTGGAACCCCAGTAGCATCTCCCAGAATGGCAATTAATAGAGAAGCCTTTGTTCTTTAGGGACCAGCAGTCAGATTCAGGAGGTGTTAATGAGATAGTTAATTTAATAATTTTATGGTCACTCAAAGGAGTATGGGAGATTACCAGGTCGTTAAAGCAAGAGAACGTGTCAAAGTCAGTTATTGCATAGTCCAAAATAGATTCACCACTAGTAGCACCATGTGTATAATTTGCCGGGGAATCAGAAGGCATTCTGCCATTTATAATAATTCCCTCCACGGCACTGAGCTCCCCAAGAAGAATCTTGCCCCTTTTATTCGTTTTTATTTTATTAGGGAAGAGAGCTTGGGGAATATTAAATACTTCTTCTTTTACCTTGTTTCTAAACATGTCTAGGGAAGTATTGGACACTTTACAATTTAAGTCCCCCACCAATAATAGGTATGGGGGGTCATCCACCTCTAATAACTGCTTTATGTAGGAGAACATACGCTTTAAAACTGGGGTAAAATTATCTTCGGGAGGAATGTAGGCATTTAATATTATAAACGACGACCGTTGTACAGTATTATCCAGGTTAGAAATGGTTATGGATTGGAATAGATTACTCTCATCCTTGTAATGTGAGAATTGCCATTGTAATGTATTGGATAGCAAACAAGCAATTCCACCTTTAGCGTGGCCCCTTTTAGATGGCGTTGCAGCGGCTTCTAGGATGAAGTAATCATTCCCTCCATAGGGGAGAGTATCACACCATGTTTCTTGGATACAATACACATCTGCATTCAGGGAAAAAAGATAATCAAATTTCTCCGGACAATTAGACAAGCCAGCAGCATTCCAAGAAACTATTTTTAAACACTGTTTAAAGATATGTAGATGGTCGTGGGTTTCTCGAGGAGGTGTTTGAGAGAACTCCCGGTAACCAATTCCACATCGAAGCATCTTCAACTAGAGCGTTATCCGTGCACCCCGCTAAAGGAAAGACCTGAGAAACCATACGTTTGCCTCTGGAGAGCCAAATTTTCAGGTCATTATTACATACAGGATAATCATCCTGACCAGAGGACCATCTTGTATTTCTTTCAGAGAAAGAAAGACTTAAGTTTTTATTAACAAAAGGTAACACGTCAATTCCTCTACGTTGAAAAGCTTCTGCATGTTGAAGGACTAGATTAGCAATTATTTTTGAGTAAAACTTTACCCTTATTCGTTGTCCGTTTGTGGTTCTTATGGGTAGAACTAAGTCAATATCATTCGTTAGGACCAACTTTAAGCTTTCTATTTCATTAAAACAGCTAAGTAGCCAAGATCTATTCATTCTTAAATCAGAGTCAAGTAATGGCAGAAAATCCAATGACAAAGTATCCACATATGAAATATTATCTTTTGATGGCTGATGTATTACATTCCTATCTGCATCAGTCTTAGGCAGAAAAATAGGAGCTGTTGGATTAAATACTCTTGTTACAATTGGAGACTGTCTATCAGCCACACTTATAGGATGGGGAACAGGGGCATCAATTGTAGATCCAGAAACCACTCTATTCGAAGTTACTTCATCTGGGGCCTCAATTGCTGATCCAGAAACCACCCTATTCGTAGACAATACAAGTGGGGTATCATTGGTATCATTTAAGATACCTTCCCCATCTACATTATCCGGAATATCAGGAGGTGGGCTATACCCTCTTCCTAGGGGAGCGGGCGTTTCAGTTATTATATGTTTTGGAAAGATAATTTGTCTAGGTCTTTTCATTTTGTGTTTTCGTATAGGCTTCCCCTTTTTTCCTCTTGTTATCATTTTGGCAACTCGAGGAGACCCCAAGAGAACTTCTGACTCCTTTTTTTCATGGACAAAAATGGGAAAAAGATCTTGGCCCCCCGTTTGAGCTACTTCACACACTTCCTCTTCCTGCTCAACTAGTGGTGGCTCCATACTCAATGGCAGGACAGATGAGGTGCATGGATTAGGGGACTTATGAATCTCCGCCTCTATAGGTAATCCCAAAGGGGCAATTCTCCTCCCTTCAGAAGAATAAACAACCTCTTGATGTACAACAGGCGGGAGATTAGGAGGGGAAACAGAAGTCTTAGATTCATTTTCAACATTTTTCGCATTTTGTGCCAACAGTGCCTGAAGTATTTCAGTAACTGAGGATAAAATACAATCAGAATTTACAGCAAATTTACCCATTAGCAATAATATGGAAGAGAGAATTTGCTCAAGGGCTATGAGTGACTCAGAAATGGGTTTGTCATTTTTCGGATAACTTGAAGATGTAAGGGGACAAATCCCAGATAAATTAAAGTGAGGGGATTGTTCATTACTCAGCGGAGACAAATTATCTGTGGATTTAATGGAGGGGGTACTGCTATATAAGAGCAGACCAGAAGGTGTTTCTCCACTAGGCGTTTTATTAACTACTATGGGAGGTAGAGATTTCTTATCCACATATCTTCCGCAGAGTTCAAAGTCAATACTAGTAGCTATGGAAACATCACCCTTATCTTCTTCCAGAATATCATTCCCCTTGTGAGTATCATGTAGCAGAGATTGCGATATTAACTGGGGGTCAACAGCAGCCACATGTTCAGAACCTATTGGAAGGTCTACCACACTAGCCTGACTTAGTGACCTTTTCATTTCCACCATAGGGGCAACCTCACTACCTTCCTCCTTATTGAAACAGGGATTTAATTGCTGTAATGGATCATTATCAGATTTCCTGGAAGCTTCAAGCGATCCATTCAAGCTTTTCTCCCAAATTTGTTTTAATTGCATCTGACCTTTCAAGATAGCACTGTTAGCTTGTTTTTTCCTCAAGTGACTCGGGCCGTGAATTGTACCGTGATTCTCCATTACAACCTTCCCGGATCGTAATGTCTTAACCTCCATAATACTTAGAATTCTATGAGAGCCTACAATAAATCTCCCAGACTTTTAAAACACAGTTTTAGAATAATATAAACACACAAAAAATGAAAATGGGAGTGAAACTAACAGTACAACTACTTCGTGCCTATATTTCTATCGGCGTATTTGCGATACCATACCATAAGATAACGCAAACTAATATCTTAGGAAAACGACTGAAAGAGTCAAGATACCAGGGCCCAGCCCGGCCTACCTCGGCCACTGAGGGCCACAGAGGGCCCGCCCTTGTCCCGGGCTTCTCCCGGCGCGCTCCCGCGCGCTCCCGCTTTGCGGTACCAAGTAGGAAAATATAGCTGCGCTGAGGTGTGGGAGGAGCCAGCAGGGAGAGCGGGTCAGCTGGTGAAGAGGCCGAGGGTAAGGCGCTCCTAGGACTGGAAGTCCTGCGCCTCCCCTCGCTCGCAGCCCTGCTTTCCCCAACACCTCAGAAGCCCAAGCGCTAGAGTTTCCAAAGCGCTATGCCGGGAAGTGCAGGCGAAGCGGGTTCCACAACTAGTGAAGGCTTAAAAACAGAACAGCCGTCAGGAAGAGCGAGTCCTTGATGCTCGCAGTCCAAAACGCCTTCAATGAAAGAAAAATCAGCAGGTGAGCAATCAACCAAGGCAGCTGACGAGCAGGCTTTAACTGCGCTGAGGTGTGGGAGGAGCCAGCAGGGAGAGCGGGTCAGCTGGTGAAGAGGCCGAGGGTAAGGCGCTCCTAGGACTGGAAGTCCTGCGCCTCCCCTCGCTCGCAGCCCTGCTTTCCCCAACACCTCAGAAGCCCAAGCGCTAGAGTTTCCAAAGCGCTATGCCGGGAAGTGCAGGCGAAGCGGGTTCCACAACTAGTGAAGGCTTAAAAACAGAACAGCCGTCAGGAAGAGCGAGTCCTTGATGCTCGCAGTCCAAAACGCCTTCAATGAAAGAAAAATCAGCAGGTGAGCAATCAACCAAGGCAGCTGACGAGCAGGCTTTAACTGCGCTGAGGTGTGGGAGGAGCCAGCAGGGAGAGCGGGTCAGCTGGTGAAGAGGCCGAGGGTAAGGCGCTCCTAGGACTGGAAGTCCTGCGCCTCCCCTCGCTCGCAGCCCTGCTTTCCCCAACACCTCGGAAGCCCAAGCGCTAGAGTTTCCAAAGCGCTATGCCGGGAAGTGCAGGCGAAGCGGGTTCCACAACTAGTGAAGGCTTAAAAACAGAACAGCCGTCAGGAAGAGCGAGTCCTTGATGCTCGCAGTCCAAAACGCCTTCAATGAAAGAAAAATCAGCAGGTGAGCAATCAACCAAGGCAGCTGACGAGCAGGCTTTAACTGCGCTGAGGTGTGGGAGGAGCCAGCAGGGAGAGCGGGTCAGCTGGTGAAGAGGCCGAGGGTAAGGCGCTCCTGGGACTGGAAGTCCTGCGCCTCCCCTCGCTCGCAGCCCTGCTTTCCCCAACACCTCAGAAGCCCAAGCGCTAGAGTTTCCAAAGCGCTATGCCGGGAAGTGCAGGCGAAGCGGGTTCCACAACTAGTGAAGGCTTAAAAACAGAACAGCCGTCAGGAAGAGCGAGTCCTTGATGCTCGCAGTCCAAAACGCCTTCAATGAAAGAAAAATCAGCAGGTGAGCAATCCACTACCAATATATCTCGTTGGCTGTCTCTCGTACTGGTGGATCCAATACTAGCATTCCTCGACACTGGTCTAGCGAGGTGCCTAGTAGATACCAGTTTCCAACTAAAACCCAGATGATGAGACTCGGCCAATGGGTGGGCTGATGGGTATCTTCTACACTCTATTCTTCCACATTGCTGTCTCTTTCTCTCCTTAGAATGACTACATCTTCACACTACAATTGAGCGTTAAATACTCTGCAGTCTTTGTCCAGACCCTTAGCATCCTCTGTGTGTTGTTACTTGTAGGTTTGGGGGACAGGATGCAAGCTGGTCTTTAAAAATATTTTCCCCTTAGACCCTTCCTTACACTGTTGTTTTTCATTAGTCTGAATGAATGTACAAAACAATAGTGTGTAACTACTGTGAAAAAATGTGTAGAGGCGAGATGACCCCTCACAGGCGAAACACCATCGGGATACCTGATAGGTACTCACCAGATAAGCCCTGTTCTCATCACTGGCGGTCATCAAGCCCAAATTAAATGTGTCCAACAGAAAATAATAAGCGCAGGGACAAAGTGAAAAACAAAAAATTGTCAAAATGTGTAATTAAAATGCATAGGTATGCATGTTACTGTCACTTTTATTCTTTAACTTCGTGCAACCTATCAGGTTAAAAAGCGAGGTTGGCTGCTAATCATGCACACCAATACCACAAGCCGACATGTTTCATTGCCTTATCAACTTTTTAGGCAATGTCTTCAGGGCTGTAATTTTCTTGCCACTGCATCAATGCTGAACACACCATTCATCAAGACCTTACTCAGCCATGGTGTCTCCTACCGGCCGTAAGGTTTAGTGTACAGTACAGGCAAAACCCCTCCTGTGAGTCGCTCTCTTTTCTCAGTCGATGTCTGAATCGGTCTAATTTATATGAAGCGCGATGTCTCCACCAGTCCAAATAAACCAGATAAACCAGTTGGCAAATAAACGTAGTACTCTCTACCCCAACTGCATATAAGAAAGGGGAGATAATTGTAAAATTGCAATACGATGTACTCGTTAGAATATATATATAAAATTGCCTATTAGGACCCGGTCTTTGTTGTGTTGAGAGGAGGCAAACGTGACAAAGGGCTGGTCCTGACATATGAGAGGGGGGCAACCATGACAGAGGGCTGGTCCTAACATATGAGAGGGGGCAACCAGGGGGCGTGGCTTGCACGCTGAGGGTGATGGCGGCGTGAGCCCGGAGCTCCGCGCCTATTCCCCGGACTTATCCTGCCTGCTGCTACGGAGAGCCCGGCGCTGTGCCTGGAACTCATCGGGCCGAGCGTGGGTGTCACTGGAGCAACAGCGGAGCGCTCGAGGGGCCGCTGAGAGGTCCGACCTCCGCCGCACCGCAGAACCGCCGGTGCCAAGCCGAAAGAACGCCCAAAATGGCGACCGTGACGGACCCGAGAAGCCCGGCTGCCTGAACTGTGGGCCGACACCTGGGGACACGGCCGGGACCCGCCGAGGACCGAAACCGGAGTGGAGACGCCCCTTCCCCCCCCTCCCCCCCGGGGGCCCTGAGGAGCTCTCTCCCGGGGGAGCCGAGGAGCAGCGGAGCGGCCGCGAGCGGGCGGCCCGGGAAGGCTGAGGGAAGAGCTCTGCATGCTGTGGACACCCTGAGGCCTGACGGACGCGGCGGGGGCCCGGCGCACCGGAGGAAATCTGCACGCTCCCCCCCCCTCCCCCCCCTGAACTGCGAGGTGAGCCGCAAAACAGAGCGACACGGAGGGGGGGTTGAGTGAGAGGGAGCCCAACGCCCAGGGACGCCCTGTTTGACCGCGAGGGAGGCAAGCACGCCAGGGAGTGCTTAGGACTGCCTGCTGGAGGGCCACGAGAGCTGGTGAACCTTGGGCCCCGGATAGTGGCGGACGACGGCTGGGAATGAACCTACCCTTGGCGGCGCTGCGCAATTGGAGCCGCACCACTCACGGCCTGGAGCCCCACGCATGTACCCCCTAGGGGCTGTCCCCTGCCCGGCGACACTGGCTGCCAACGCTGGAGGCCTAAACAGGGAGGGTGGCCCGGCTTTGTGAGTGCTCGCGCCACGCTAGCGGAGCAGTGAGGCGAGAGGGTGCTGCACCGAGCCCTGAGACCACGAGCGGGCCGTCATGGGGAAGACTAAAGGCAAGCAAGAGGAGGCGACAGCTTCGGGAGCGGCGGAAGGAGACGTGGGGGAGCCCACGGACCTGAAGAGGCTGCAGGATCGGATCCTGGAGGCCATCACAGCTACGAGAGAGGCGCTGCATGACGACATTGCGCAGGTGGCGTCGGGGCTCGGCCTGCTCCGAGCCGACCACGACAAGTTAAAAGACAGAGTGACGGAGACTGAGGGGGCCCTGAAGATCCTGGCTCCGGCCCACAAGACACTTGAGGGGAAACTCACGGAGGCTCTAGACCGGATTCAGGTATTAGAGCGTCGAGCAGAGGATGCGGAAAACAGAAGCCGTCGCAGCAACGTGCGAATCGTAGGTGTGCCGGAGAGCGAAGGGGGGACGGACCTACTGGCCTACTGCGACAACTGGCTGAGGACTGTGGTGGCACCTGAGGGCTTGTCGCCCTTCTTTACCCTGGAAAGGGCACATCGGGTCCCGTCCGGACCACCCAAACCGGGTCTCCCACCGAGACCTATCGTGGCTAAATTGCTACACTACAGGGACAGGGACCTGCTGCTACAAAGGGCCCGAGACGATGGCCCGTTCCAAATCGCGAACAGTAGGGTTACGCTGTTCCCTGACTTCACGTTCGAAACGCAAAAGCAGCGGGCCTCCTTCCTGTCGATCAAGAAAGAGCTGCGCACAGAAGGTATCCAATACTCATTGCTGTTCCCTGCCAGACTCCGGATTGTGGTGGACGACAAAACAATGTTCTTCAACCTGGCCGCAGACGCTTGGGACTGGTGGGAGACCTACAAAGCGGGTACGGATGGCGCCAAGGTCCGGGAGGAGAAGGAAAGAGAACGGGAAAGAGCACCGGCGGGGCCGCGCCAATCGCAGAGACTGCGCAAGCGACGCCGCGGAGCCGGGAAACCGACCGCTTCACAAACGGAAGCCGAGCGCAAAGCTGCGCTGCAAGCAGTGATCACCATTGGGAATGGCTCTCAATCCACACAAGGCACGGACACAGAGACGATCATATCGGCCTCGGGCTCGGAGTCGGACCTGTCGGGGGTCCATGATGCCAAGGATCCGGTGGTGACGCCGCAAACAGCAGACGAAATCCTGAACATTTGACTTGGTCCTGTTGGGTAAGGGGACTGGGCCTTATGGGGGGTCCGCCTGCTTAGCGGGAGAGTTAGTTCTGGGCACGAGCACTGGGTGACCGATTATGTGCTGTTCTCCGTAGTGGGGGGATAGCGGCGGGCCTGGGTCACGCAGCCCCCTCTTGGGCGAGGCCTCGCTCCGCACGCCCTTAAGGCGATTGCAGTCCGGCTGTGAACTAAATACCTGGGGGTTCTGAGTTCAGGGTGTTTGGATGGGGTCTGGTATCTTGATATTGGGGCCTGTTCTGGGGGGAAGGGGAGCACCACAGTTGGGGTTTGGTGATGGGGGGATTCTGCAGCCGCTGATTTTGATTTTCTTGAGGGCTGACCAGTTGGGGGGTTCTGTTTTGGGACGGGGAGGGACCATCATCCGCGGGAGTGTGAACAGGGAGGGGGAGGAGAACCGTGACTTATGGGACAATGGCTAACTTGAATGTTTTGAAATGCATGACCTGGAACGTGAGGGGACTACACACAATGCAGCGCAGGCATAAAGTGCACGCCTACCTACAGAGGAGAGGGATACACATAGCGCTCTTACAGGAGACACACATCACGAAGCAGGAAGGGGTGGCACTACAGAGAAGATGGCGAGGGCAGGTTTTCCACACCTCTTACTCGGCCTACGCAAGGGGCGCTCTGATCTGGGTGAGGGCGGGGACGCCTTTTCAAATGACTAGACAGCTGATAGATCCGGAGGGGAGATTTGTGGTAGTGGAGGGCAAGTTACGGGGTAAAGCTATAGTCCTCTGCAGCGTATATGCCCCGAACATAGACCAATTGACCTTTTATGCGAGCTTGTCGGGGACACTGGCGCACTACTTGGTGGGTCCGATACTCATGGGAGGGGACTTTAACTCCGTGGCGGATGTGCAACTGGATAGGTCCCACCCTCCCCTGAGAGATTCCCCGGTGTACCGTATAGCTAAGGGTAGACATGGCAAGAGAGCTGGGGATTAACCGATGCATGGAGGGCGCAGCACTTAACGGACCGAGATTACTCGTTTTACTCCGGGGTACACGAACTCCACGTTAGGCTGGACGCGATATTGTGCACACGAGACGTGCTGACGCAGGTTACCTGGTCGGAATACCTGACGAGAACGGTCTCGGACCACAATCCGCTCTTGATCCACTTAGACTGGATGACGGAAAAACCTAGAGTACCAACCTGGAGGCTCCGACCGGAGACTTTGGAGGACCCGGTTTTCGGAGCGGCCCTGGAGGAGGGGTTGACACAATACTTCGCCAATAACGAGGGCTCCACGGGCTCTAGAGCAGTGGAATGGGACGCCTTCAAAGTGGTAGTGAGAGGGCAGTGCATCACACAGTTCGTAGGCACGAGGCGGGTGCTGCTAACCGACCTAGAGAGGGCAGACGCCAAGCTGCGGGCAGCGGAGAGGGTCCGACCAGGCAGGCCGGAGCTGCAGGACACGGTGAGCTCGGCCAGGGAGGCGGTAGCAGCTGAAGTGGAAAGGCTACGGGCTTACGATTACCGAGCGTACATGCTAAGATCTCATGTAGAAGGTGACCGGTCGGGCACTCTGCTGGCATGGCTCTCCAACCCCACGAAACGCTGCTCCCCTATCTTGCAACTTGCCGGAGAGGGGGGTAATTTGTCCTACACCCAGTCGGCCATAGTGGACGGCTTTCAGCGATACTATGAGACGCTTTATAGCAGCACCCCGGGCGACCGGGAAATGGAGGCGGAGGCTTTCCTAGATGACCTTACCCTACCGCGCCTAGAAGACGAGCAAGCGACGGACTTGGGAAGGGACATCGACTTAGGGGAAATCCGAACAGCTATTAAGTCCATGGCTCGTAATAAGATGCCGGGTATAGATGGCCTGCCCATAGAGTTTTATGGCAAATATGTTGACACCTTAGCGCCGCGGCTTCTGGCTGTGTACAAAGAGGCAAGGATCGCGGGTCGCCTCCCTCCATCGATGCGGGAAGCGGTAGTCATCCCGCTACTGAAACCTGGCAGAGAAGGTAGTAGCCCGGCCTCCTATAGGCCGCTCTCGATGCTCACGGCCGACTATAAAATCTTGAGCTCTATACTAGCATCGAGACTCCTACCGCACATGACCGCCCTGGTCCACGAGGACCAGAACGGCTTTATCCCTACCCGGAACACAACACTGAACATTAGACGGCTTATCCGACTCATGGAAGAACTGCGGGAGGGGAATGGAACTCCACTTGCCCTCTCGGTCGATATAGAAAAAGCGTTCGATAGCCTGGAGTGGGATTATCTATATGCAGTCATGGCGCGCTTCGGGCTGGGCGCAGGATATATCCGGTGGACGCAAGTGCTTTACACGGCGGCAGTGGCGAGGGTGCGGGTTGGATCCCTGGTGTCCCACCAATACCCAGTGGAGAGGGGCACCCGGCAGGGTTGCTCTCTGTCCCCATTACTGTTCGCTTTAGCGATCGAACCGCTGGCCGTGGAAGCCCGCAGGGGGAGATACTTCGCAGGTGTGCAAACTGATGATGGGCGACAGTTTATCTCTCTGTACGCCGATGATCTCCTGCTGTTCCTGGACAACGACGCGACTGAGCTTGAGGGGGCGGAGGAGCTGCTAGGACGTTTTGGCGACCTCTCGGGCCTCAGAGTTAACTGGGCGAAGACGAGCCTCTTCCCACTGAGGGAGGACGTGGCCCGCCCAGAACACAGGCCGCTGCTTCATTGGGAGCCGACTTGTCTCCATTATCTTGGAGTATACGTCTACCACACAGCGACGGCTTTATTCGAAGGCAATGTGGAGAGATGCGTCAGGGGGCTGAAGGGAAGCATGGCGTTCTGGGCCACGCTTCCACTATCCATTGCTGGTAGGATAGCGCTGCTGAAAATGGTAGCCCTCCCGCGGCTGCTATATTTCTTCCGAACGCTCCCGATCTGGATCCCCAGCTCCTTTTTCCGCCGACTTCGCTCCCAGCTCACTTCATTCCTATGGGGGACGGGCAGATGTAGAGTGGCGCTGGCGACACTCACCCGCCCGAAAGATGAGGGCGGCTTGGCGTTCCCGGACTACGAGCTCTATTATCTCGCGGCCCAATTGCAGATCTTCACGCAAGAGGTGGCTCGGGTTTACCGAGGCCCGGAGGATAAACGACAGCGGGGCACGCCACGACACATACTAGCCTATATTGCGCTAGGACAGAAACTCGCTACCTGGGATCTGTCCCTTGAACAGGATACATTTCGGCGCTGTTGGAACAGGGCACAGAAGCGGGCAGGGATTCAGCACCCCTATGCCCCGGAGATGCCTCTGGGCATGCTGACAGCATTGCCCCATGGGGGCGATTGGTCCCGCCTGCAGCAGTGGGAGGAGATAGGCATACAGGTGGTAGGGGACCTCTTCGAAAACGGGGAGCTCCTCCCGTACTCGGCCCTCCAGGAACGCTTTGACCTCCCACGCGGGGGCTATCTCCTTCATGCTGCTGTGACGAGAGCAATACAGAAGCACTGGGGATTCGGACTGGCGGAGCCGGAGACGGCCATGGCGTGCCAATACACCATGATGGCGGCGGGAACGGTGAAAGCGGTATCTTGCTTATACACCTGCCGCCTCTAGATGCACTAAAACTCAAATGGGAAACTGACCTAGGTAAGCCCATCCCAGACACGACGTGGACGCAGCTGGTGCGGAGGGCGCGCAATAGCACGAGGAATGCTCGTTTTCAAGTTATCCATTATTACATACTGCACAGGGCGTACTTGACCCCTGGGAGAATCCTGAGATACTTTGGCGCGACTGAAGCGAGGTGCCCCCGCTGCGCGGCAGATGGAGCCGAGCTGGTGCATATGCTCTGGTCATGCCCGGCCTTGTCGGACTATTGGCGAGCCGTGGGGGAATCCATGAACGAGGTGACGGACCGGACTGTTGACTTTGATGCGGCGGCGTGCATCCTGCATTGGTTTCCGCACACCCCCAAAAACAAGCTCTCGAGCAAGTTCATAGATATGGGTTTGATGGTAGCCAAGCGCGAAATAACCAGAAACTGGAAGGCTAGGGCGAGCCCGACGTATAGGAGGTGGTACAATGAATTCCTGAAGTGGGCGGCCTATGATAGCACGCATAGGTATCAGATGGCGCGCAGGACAGCCAATGAGAGAGCGCTAGAACAAGCAACGGCCTGGGAGGTGATGGTACAAGGCCTCAGGGATAGTGGGATAGAGGATGGCGGGGAGGACCTAGACGTGGCAGGGGTCAGCATAGTACAATAATCTGGTGTTAATAGGACAGATGGAGGAGAAAGCCTGGAACCCGAGGTTAGAGTTACACAACGGGAGGTTCCCGAGCGGATGATGGGGGGGAGGGGGATACAGGGGGGGGAGGGATAAGGGGTTAGGGGACTGAGAGGCAAGTTGGGGGGGGAGTTCGGGGTTTCATTAAGGCGAGGACGGAAAAGTGGGCACACACACAAATCCGAGTCCATACTCCTGAGGAAGAACAACCAGGCATGGGGGTGCGAATTTACTGCCGCCGCCCGGCCCCCGGGATGTGGGCCTGCAGGCTGTGTACACGAGAAGTGGAAGAACCTGACTATAGCACTGTAAATGATGCTGAATATGTGCGACTATTGGCCTGTGTAAAGTGTGTCTACAATAAAAATTACTTTCAAAAAAATAAATGAGAGGGGGCAACCATGACAAAGGGCTGGTCCTGACATATGAGAGGGGGCAACCGTGACAAAGGGCTGGTCCTAACATATGAGAGGGGGGGCAACCATGACAAAGGGCTGGTCCTGACATACGAGAGGGGGGGCAACCATGACAAAGGGCTGGTCCTAACATATGAGAGGGGGGGCAACCATGACAAAGGGCTGGTCCTAACATATGAGAGGGGGGGCAACCATGACAAAGGGCTGGTCCTGACATACGAGAGGGGGGGCAACCATGACAAAGGGCTGGTCCTAACATATGAGAGGGGGGGGCAACCATGACAAAGGGCTGGTCCTGACATATGAGAGGGGGGGGCAACCATGACAAAGGCCTGGTCCTGACATATGAGAGGGGGGGTAACCATGACAAAGGGCTGGTCCTGACATATGAGAGGGGGGCAACCACGACAAAGGGCTGGTACTGACATATGAGAGGGGGCAACCATGACAAAGGGCTGGTCCTGACATATGAGAGGGGGTGGGATGCAACCATGACCAGGGACTGGTCCTTACATATGAGAGGGGGGGCAACCATGACAAAGGGCTGGTCCTGACATATGAGAGGGGGAGCAACCAAGGCAAAGGGCTGGTCCTGACATGTGAGAGGGGGATAACCATGACAAAGGGCTGGTCCTGACATGTGACAGGGGGCGGGGGCAACCATGACCAGGGGCTGGTCCTGACATATGAGAGGGGGCAACCATGACAAAGGGCTGGTCCTGACATGTGACAGGGGGCGGGGGCAACCATGACCAGGGGCTGGTCCTGACATATGAGAGGGGGCAACCATGACAAAGGGCTGGTCCTGACATATGAGAGAGGGGGCAACCATGACAGAGGGCTGGTCCTAACATATGAGAGGGGGGGCAACCATGACAAAGGGCTGGTCCTGACATATTAGAGGGGGGCAACCATGACAAAGGGCTGGTCCTGACATATGAGAGGGGGCAACCATGGCAAAGGGCTGGTTCTGACATATGAGAGAGGGGGCAACCATGACAGAGGGCTGGTCCTAACATATGAGAGGGGGGGCAACCATGACAAAGGGCTGGTCCTGACATATTAGAGGGGGGCAACCATGACAAAGGGCTGGTCTTGACATATGAGAGGGTGGGCAACCATGACCAGGGGCTGGTCCAGACATGTGAGAGGGGGCAACCATGACAAAGGGCTGATTCTGATATATGAGGGGGGGCAACCATGTCAAGGGGCTGGTCCTGACATATGAGAAGAGCAACCATGACAAAGGGGTGGTTCATGACTTATGAGGGGGGGGCAACCATGGCTAAGGGCTGGTCCTGGCATATGAGAGGGGGGCAACCATGACAAAGGGTGGTCCTGACATACTGAGGTCATTTTTGACAAAAGGTTCATTTGAGGTGTATCTACTACATAAATGGAAATATTCTGGCACTAGCAAAATGTGAGGGTACCCATCGCATATGAGGCACCCAAGACAATATGCTAGCCTTGCCAACTGCTGGGGAGCGTCAGGGTTTCATTGGCTTGTCATGTCATGAAAGGATTAAAACATTTAATAAGTGTGCTTTCAAAGCCTATGACTTTTCAGAAAATGTATCTGAACATTTTCTTAAAAATGCACTATTTGACCACATTCTTTTAAATATTTTCTCGAAAGGAAGAACTCCCTGGTGGTGCCTGCTATCTTGCTTTAGCTAGCGCATTACACTTGAAAGCAGGTATTACGTTCTGGAACTTTCAAAGATCAAGTCAACACCATAATACAGCTGGCATCTAAAATACACATCTGTCTGTGTTGTATTGTTATATAAATCATGCAGTTATAGCTGAACTTCGTCAATGTCATTTACTGTGATGTCATCATGGTTAAAGACATATCACAGGACTTCCTGGAAAGAAATCAGGGTCAAGGGTCACATCCTGTGACATCATTAAGGTCAAAGGATATGCTTTGTCACTTCCACTACCCTGGCACTTTGGTGAATCGATGCCCACGAGGGGGCATAGGACCAGTTACACAGCATCAATTGAACCCACCGATGTCCTCGGATTACCCACATGGAATTCAGTAACTAAACTTCAGAGAGGTACACTAGTTTTGCAAGGATCATACTATCTGCAGAGGGCTGAGGTGGGACTCTAGTGCTGTGGGACCTACACAGAGATAAGAAAGTTTCTCTAAAAGATCAACACTGCAATGGTGTGGCTTTACCAATGCACTAGTCTGCCAGGCAATAGGCATCCCTAGCAGAACTTAAAGTCAGATGGACTACGCTGTACTCTAACCATTAAACCACCGCTCCTGGCTTCTCACCAAGCTGGTTTCCGTTCGGGTCATTCGACCGAAACCGTGGTGTTGGCCGTCCTCGACGAGCTTAAGGCCAAGGCCGACGACAATTCCCCCCAAGCTTTGATCCTCCTCGACTTGTCCGCTGCGTTTGACACGGTCGACCATAACATTCTTTTGGACCGTGTCAGCGCAGCGGGCATACGAGGTTCTGCCCTTTCCTGGATCACTTCCTTCTTGACAGGTCGTTCTCAAGCCGTTCATCTTCCCGGCTTCTCTGCTTCTCCCCTCCCGGTGCCCTGTGGGGTCCCCCAAGGTTCCTCTCTCTCTCCCCTTCTTTTCAACCTCTATATTCACCCTCTTATCTCTTCCCTTCTTGAGCTGGGGGTCTCTGTGGATAACTACACTGACGACCTCCAGCTCGTCTTTGATCTTTCCTCTCCTTCTCTCTCTCTATCCTTTTTTCACTCCACCATGGTCTTTATTTCTGGGTGGATGAGCGCCAACCACCTCAAGCTCAATCCAGATAAGACTGAGCTTGTCCTGATTGGCGGCTCATCCAGCCCCTGGTCCCCTGCATACTGGCCTCCCATTCTTGGCCCCCCTCCCACCCCCGTTCCCTCTGTTAAAACTCTGGGCATCAAGGTCAGACAGGACCTGTCCATGCATGGCCAGGTCAGTGCCGTGGTGTCCTCCGGTTTTCTTTCCCTCCGTATGATCCGGAAAATTTCTCGTTTCTTTTCTCTTGACTCCCTTAAAATCATTATTTCTGCCCTTATCACTTCCCGCCTTGATTATGGCAATAGCTTGTTCGCTGGCATCCCTGCCTATGAAACCCGCCGCTTACAAGCTATCCAGAATCAGGCCGCCCGTCTTATCTTTCACTTGCCCAAAACCCATCATATCACTCCCGTCCTCAAATCCCTTCACTGGCTGCCCATTTTTCAGAGATCTCTGTTTAAACTAGGGTGCCTTGTTTATCGGGCCCTCGATCACTCTGCACCGGCTTTCATCAACTCTTTGATTTCCCGTCACATCCCCGCCCGCACTCTCCGTTCATCATCTTCCGCTCTCCTCACCGTTCCCCGCTTTCACAAATCTCGCACTGGTGGAACCCGTTTTTCTGTTCTTGCTCCCCGGTTCTGGAATTCCCTTCCTCTTTCTATGCGTTCGATCCCTATTTTTTCACATTTCCGTAAAGCGCTGAAAACTTTTCTGTTTGCCCTGGCCTACCCCTGCTAATCCTCCTGGCCCTGTCTGTTCGGTTCTTTAGAGCTCCCAGCGCCAGGAAGCCGTTTGGCCATCGTGCGCTCTACAAATATTTTTCATTCATTCATTCAACTCAAACTCCAAATTTAACCCGTTTACCGCGCGGCAGTTCGATGCGGTTCC
>NW_028253409.1:0-63951 GCF_964263255.1 Lissotriton vulgaris
GATTCCCATTTGGGTTTTCTGGTACATTGTGTTTCACTTCCAATGTGTCTTGTCGTTTTTTTATCATTTGCTCGTTTCCAGCATTTTTTTAATGATACAATCCTTGTATCCACGGTGTTTGAATCTACTTGCAGTTTTTTTTACTATGTTCTTCCCATTCTCTTTGTTCTGACAATATGCGGTGGGGTAGTCTAAAAAATTCTCCATATGGGATATTGTCTATCACTGATGTTTTGTGAAAGCTATCCACGTGCAGGGTGGCATTTGTGGATGTCTTCTTTCTGTGTAGTGTGATTTCCAGATTATTATTTGTGATGTAAATCTCCATGTCCAGGAATACTGCTCTTTCACTGCTGATGGTATATGTAAATCTTATTTTAGCATCTGTTTAATTCAGGATTTTGAAATATTCCTCAAATTCCTTTGCTGTTCCGTCCCACATGATCAGAAGATCATCAATATATCGCAACCACTTCTTGATTTTGTTCACAAATCTGTCATTGTTAGGGTGCCACGCTATCTGTTATGCTCACCACCCCATTGTGAGACATGCGTATCCTGGACTGAAAGAGAACCCCATCGCACATCCCTGTGTCTGCTGGTAGATCTCTTCACCGAAAAAAAACACATTTTGTGTGAGGCACATCTCGATCATGTCCATTAACATTTGATTGTGTTGTTTAAATTGAATGACTCGTTCTTTCAGGAAAAAGCTGCATGCCAGTAAGCCAATGTTTTTTTTCAATGTTTCAATGTGGCAACTACAGAATCTGATTGATGATGATGAAAGAAAATCCTTAACCACGGACCACCCAATTACAGCAACGGTGTATTTTTTACCTAAGGTACATAAAAACCCACTAAAACCACCAGGGCGGCCAATAGTATCTGCGAAGGGATCACTATTGGAACTGGTAGCAAATTACATTGACTTTTTCTTAATGCCTGATGTGTTGAATCTGAGTTCTTATCTAAAAGACACCACTGATCTTTCAGACACCTCCAAGAATTACCGTGGCAGACATCCTATATGCTCATAACGATGGATGTAATATCTCTTTACACGAACATTGAAAACAACATTGGCTTAATGGCATGCTGCTTTTTCCTAAAAGAACAAGACATTCAATTTAAACAACACAATCAAATGTTAATCGACATGATCGAGATGTGCCTCACACAAAATGTGTTTCTTTTCGTGAATTTCAAAGGTTTTGTAAATGACAATTTTTAAATGTATTAATTGTTATAATTGTTATATTTATTGTTTTATACTGATTAACTACACTTTTTTAAACTATTTATTTTTAGATATTTTATTTTTAAAATTACATTTAAATCACATTATACCTTACATTACAAAATATACTTTCTCAGAATGAATTACTTTAGTTTAAATACTTTGCAAATAGGCAATAGACTTTTAAGTACAGTAGTTACAGTTGTTGCAATGGGAAACACAATTTCAAACACAATACAACATTGAGATCAATGGGAATTTCTAGTTAAATGCAATTAGTTACTTAATGGATTACTTTTCTAACTACAGGACTGGATCCTAGATTCAGTCTTGGGATATCTCCTGTAAACAGTTGAGAAAAATCGTTTTGGTTACAGTAGTGATTTTTAAGGAATATTATTGCATTTTAAAAGTTGACACTTAGAAACCTTTTCACATAGAATCGCCAATGTTAAGGAAATTCACTTAGCATGTAAGTAGTGTTATTGTTACTTTTTCTTACTCAGTGGTGGATCCTGGATCTAGCACTGGTGCATCTCCTGTAAACAGTTAAAGAATGCGTTTAAGTTATACAGGCGCTTTTTAATGAATATTTGTAGTTTGTGAAAATCGACGCTTAGAAACTTTTCTTGTGAAAACCAGACAATGGATTCCTATGAAAACAAAATACAAGTTACTGGTAAGTATGCTTAGAATTCCTTTATAGGGTCAGTGCTGGGCTAAAGGATGTTTAACAACAAGGGGTGGTGATGGACAGAGTTTCTGAATTAAGCAGAATACTCTCACCCAGTCAAGAGATCAGGGTTAGATCCAACACCGTTTTTTAGCTCACTGCACCATCCCAGCTCAGAACCTGGCTATATGCAAATTAGTCTGTTCCTGTCCCAGTGCATGATGGGAACAGGGCAAACCAAACTACCAAGCCAATTCTTACACTGGGAAGGAAACAAGCTTCCGGGGACCGGTTTCTGGCATTTCAGCCGTCTTCGGCCCGGCTTGCTTGAATCCTGATGGTGCAATGAGCAAGGGACTCACATCTGAGTATACCCTTCCACGCTTAGGGTGGACAAAATATTAAACAACAAGGGGTGGTGATGGACAGAGTTTCTGAATTAAGCAGAATACTCTCACCCAGTCAAGAGATCAGGGTTAGATCCAACACCGTTTTTTAGCTCACTGCACCATCCCAGCTCAGAACCTGGCTATATGCAAATTAGTCTGTTCCTGTCGCAGTGCATGATGGGAACAGGGCAAACCAAACTACCAAGCTAATTCTTACACTGGGAAGGAAACAAGCTTCCCGGGACCGGTTTCTGGCATTTCAGCCGTCGTCGGCCCGGCTTGCTTGAATCCTGATGGTGCAATGAGCAAGGGACTCACATCTGAGTATACCCTTCCACGCTTAGGGTGGACGAAATATTTAACAACAAGGGGTGGTGATGGACAGAGTTTCTGAATTAAGCAGAATACTCTCACCCAGTCAAGAGATCAGGGTTAGATCCAACACCGTTTTTTAGCTCACTGCACCATCCCAGCTCAGAACCTGGCTATATGCAAATTAGTCTGTTCCAGTCCCAGTGCATGATGGGAACAGGGCAAACCAAACTACCAAGCTAATTCTTACACTGGGAAGGAAACAAGCTTCCGGGGACCGGTTTCTGGCATTTCAGCCGTCGTCGGCCCGGCTTGCTTGAATCCTGATGGTGCAATGAGCAAGGGACTCACATCTGAGTATACCCTTCCACGCTTAGGGTGGACAAAATATTTAACAACAAGGGGTGGTGATGGACAGAGTTTCTGAATTAAGCAGAATACTCTCACCCAGTCAAGAGATCAGGGTTAGATCCAACACCGTTTTTTAGCTCACTGCACCATCCCAGCTCAGAACCTGGCTATATGCAAATTAGTCTGTTCCAGTCCCAGTGCATGATGGGAACAGGGCAAACCAAACTACCAAGCTAATTCTTACACTGGGAAGGAAACAAGCTTCCGGGGACCGGTTTCTGGCATTTCAGCCGTCGTCGGCCCGGCTTGCTTGAATCCTGATGGTGCAATGAGCAAGGGACTCACATCTGAGTATACCCTTCCACGCTTAGGGTGGACAAAATATTTAACAACAAGGGGTGGTGATGGACAGAGTTTCTGAATTAAGCAGAATACTCTCACCCAGTCAAGAGATCAGGGTTAGATCCAACACCGTTTTTTAGCTCACTGCACCATCCCAGCTCAGAACCTGGCTATATGCAAATTAGTCTGTTCCTGTCCCAGTGCATGATGGGAACAGGGCAAACCAAACTACCAAGCCAATTCTTACACTGGGAGGAAACAAGCTTCCGGGGACCGGTTTCTGGCATTTCATCCGTCGTCGGCCCGGCTTGCTTGAATCCTGATGGTGCAATGAGCAAGGGACTCACATCTGAGTATACCCTTCCACGCTTAGGGTGGACAAAATATTTAACAACAAGGGGTGGTGATGGACAGAGTTTCTGAATTAAGCAGAATACTCTCACCCAGTCAAGAGATCAGGGTCAGATCCAACACCGTTTTTTAGCTCACTGCACCATCCCAGCTCAGAACCTGGCTATATGCAAATTAGTCTGTTCCTGTCCCAGTGCATGATGGGAACAGGGCAAACCAAACTACCAAGCCAATTTTTACACTGGGAAGGAAACAAGCTTCCGGGGACCGGTTTCTGGCATTTCAGCCGTCGTCGGCCCGGCTTGCTTGAATCCTGATGGTGCAATGAGCAGGGGACTCACATCTGAGTATACCGTTCCACGCTTAGGGTGGACAAAATATTTAACAACAAGGGGTGGTGATGGACAGAGTTTCTGAATTAAGCAGAATACTCCCACCCAGTCAAGAGATCAGGGTTAGATCCAACACCGTTTTTTAGCTCACTGCACCATCCCAGCTCAGAACCTGGCTATATGCAAATTAGTCTGTTCCTGTCCCAGTGCATGATGGGAACAGGGCAAACCAAACTACCAAGCCAATTCTTACACTGGGAAGGAAACAAGCTTCCGGGGACCGGTTTCTGGCATTTCAGCCGTCGTCGGCCCGGCTTGCTTTAATTCTGATGGTGCAATGAGCAAGGGACTCACATCTGAGTATACCCTTCCACGCTTAGGGTGAACAAAATATTTAACAACAAGGGGTGGTGATGGACAGAGTTTCTGAATTAAGCAGAATACTCTCACTCTCACCCCAAGGATGTAGCACTGGGTTCTCTCCTGATAACAGGTGAGTAAATCGGAATTCGTTGTTCGAATGATTTTAGGTGAATACTTCAAAGTTCGAAAACTCCACACTTAGAAGAATTTCCAAGTGAAACCAGTCAATGTTAGCCGATGGAAGGAAATTCAACTTACTGGTAAGTACGGTTAGAATTACTTTTCAGGATCAGTACTGGGCTCAAAGATGCAGCACTGAGGTATCTCCTGATAACAGGTGAGTAAATTGGAATTTGTATTTCGGCTGATTTTAGAGGGTCCCTAGGGTCAAACTAGCCCACTAGGTACGTCCAATAAGCTCCACAGAGCTGTGTTGCAGAGAGGTGTATAAAGGGGTGCAGCCTCTGAACACCTGTCTGCCACACAGCTCCCTGGCACATACTGGAGATACCTTTTGAGCTATTTCGCCCTCAGGGACCCTCAGTATTGAAAGAGAATTAATTTCCCAACTTAAAACCCGCAACAGGGCACAGTGGTGAAGGAAGGGGATGTGGCCTGAGGCGACATGTCTGCAAATCCACCCTGTGGCGTGTTTTAAGTTAGAGAATTTATTCCTCCTCAATCCTGTGGGTACCTGGGGGCCAACTAGCCCACCAGGTACCTTCAGATATTCTGAGATGTGGCAATCAACTGTGTATAAGGGAAGGAACTTGCACATCAACAATAATGTATTTATTTTAATACTTGAATAAATACAAAAAAATTGAATTGCACCTTTTAAAAAAAATAAGGATAACAGGGGTTTTGCGTGGGGAAGTGTATTAAAATTGTGGACAGGAACTGTACACAGTAACCAATAAATATACTTGTTTTAAAAAACTGAATACAAAGGTATTTATTTTAATACTTGTATAACAAAAGAGAGAAAGAATTAAAAGAAAAAGAAAGAGCGAATACGTATGAGGATATAAAACGAAACTAAAACTGTTTAACAAGTTTCACAGTTACAAAAACACGTGTGCAAGTTAAACAGTGGAAATGTGAGCACGTGTCAACTGAAAAACGTGACAAAAAAATGGGAAGAGCACTGGTTCCATAGTGACTTGAATAACCAAAACGTATATAAACCACACCCGTAGGATGATTAGTTTTGTTTCTGTGATTTAATTACGGGTGACCAAACTATGAGGAAGATAAAGTTTACGATTGTCGGCTTCATCTTCAGTTTATCGTCCATTTCCTCAGAGGGAACATAAAGTTAATGTATACATTGTAATATATAAAACATTATGTTCCCTCCAAAGGAGTTGGATGAATGTCGACGGAAGGAGGAAAGAATTTAAAGATAGGTAAATTAATGGTATTTTATGCTTTATATATTTTTCTAATGCAAGTATATTATTATGATTTCTAAATGTAGTGTGTAAAAGTATAATTGTACTTTAGAAACAAAATGACGTAAGAACAGTTCATGTATTATCTTCGCAAATTGAAAATACTACGAAGACGCAGAAAAAAAAGGTTTGAAATATATACAAATAAAATAAAAATGATCAAGTAAGTCTCTATTTCTTCTAGAGTGGAAATGGGTTCATCAGTATGAATATTGTGTAGTACTGTGACGTACTGTGACGTATTTTCACTCATGAAACTGGAGGTTTATCGTTGCAAGCAGAAAACATGAAAAAAATATTAATGTCAATTAACAAATAATAAACTAATCCTTTTTAACAGTCACAATGTTTTCATAAAGAGTCATTGAAAAGAAATGTACAAAAAACAAAAAAGAAAGATGAAGTAGTGAGGGAGTGTTTGCAGTAGCACTTCTATTCTACTTTATCTGAAAATAAATCATGCCCTCTTATATTAATAAGAATTCGGGGCAACACTTTAAAAAAGATGTGAATAGAAAATAGTGTTTGTGGAGAAAAAAGGGAGTGTGTGCATATTTATATAGCGCGTAGTCGACCCAAAACTATATCCGCAATTTACATAAGCACTGTATTTACAGTACATTTTCAGGCAGGCGTAGATTATGTCATTTCTCTTCAATACCAGGATGTGGATGCGACTCAAAGGCTCGAACACTGATTTCCAGCACGAAGTTCGACAGTGTACCTGAATGAGAACATACACATATATATTAGCTTCCTTTCATGTGCCAAAAACTGCATCATAAAGCTTTCATAGACCTGTATTACTACAGCTACAACACTCCACTGAATGTACAACAAACATTCATATTCGCAGAAATACGTCATGTCCCCCATCTTTTATGTGTGCAACTATGGATGAATATAGGGTCAGTGATACCCCGTACCTTCAATGTTGGCCATGTTCTGGTACTTTACAGATATAATGACACATTTGCGTTTAAGACTCGGGTGACGTCAGCACTACAACACGGACACTCAAGTCAGTTGATTTCTCATATAGCTCACGAAAGAACTACGCCCATTGCTCCGGAAGGATGGTTCACAGCCTCGCGCAGCACTGGCATACCTTAGTCCAGCCCACTCCGCTTAAGCTTTCAGGAAACCACAACAAATTAAGGACACTTTCCTAACGCTAAAGCAACGATAATTTTAACGCTGTCCTTGTAAATATGCCCCCAATATCACGAGTAATACAGCAAAAATTCATGTTCGCAAGTGAAAACCTTGTTATTATAAGACTGTGCACTTAACATATCAATCCACCTTGCATATTAAACATGTTTAAGTCTACTTCAGAACAGATGTTAGGATCCGACATAATCAGCAATTAGCGAGAGTTTTGCTATCGGTCCTCAAATCCAGGGCCCCCTTGTAAATACAACGCTGTTGTCCTACCTCCCTCTTCCATGTTATATTGTCATAGGAACATCTACCTTGCCTCTGGGAACGCCTACATTGCAACTCATTGGAGATACGAGGCGAGCCCTTAGCAAACCGGCTTCTAACATGCATTAATGCATTTTAGCGTTACCTAGTAAATAGGGCGATATAATTTTCACCACAGTTTTGGCTTTTTAAAACAATTGTGGCGAAATAGCACTTGTTAATATGCCCTCAAGTTTGCTATGACACAGCGGGAACCTCGACTATTGCCCTCCATAGAAAACTGCAGTATTCCGAGGGTAAGCACCCCGAGACACAGCAGGAGCCATTCCTGGGAGGTGATGTTCACCAAGGTTTTCGACTGCTCCAAAATGGAGACCACGCGGCCCCCTCCAAAAATATAAAAAGCCCCAGAGGGTGGTAATCCTCTGGGCTTAGACGAACCTTTGAGCTCCCTCACCCATTTATTTTGTAGCACCGAGAAATGGCGGTCCCTGGGCTATAGGGCCCCTCTGGACCACCATCAAATGTAATATTTAAGACCCCGGGATTTGACCATCCCAAGTAGCTAATTATTAAACAAGCACAGGAGCCCGCACTTCATTTTAATTTTTTGTATGGCGGATCCATGCACCCAGCACACATTTCTCTGATTTAAAAAAAAAAAAGAAATTTGGGAGGGGACCTGAGCAGGTCTAGAGGGTAAAAATATTTCTTACCTGCCCCCTTTATACATTTTGAACACTAATTTCTAGATCCTCGCTTCTACTGAGGCACAAAATGGCTGCCAGCACTTCCTGGTTTCGAATGTTGACAACCACTTGACAGCCAATCAGCATTCAGCGTGTGCTCGGGACGATGCGCTTATAGTCCGCGCAAAATGCGCGCATCCACTGAGACCATAGATATATATGTACTTTTAATTGTCATTTTCTCAGGAACTACTGAACAAATTTACACTATATAAGAAAAAGGCACGAGTCTGAACCAAGGACTACAACTTTGCCAAATTTGGTGTAATTCCGTTCAGCCGTTCGGGCTGTAGCCGCGATGAACGGTACCTATAGAAAATTGCATGGGGAAAACACGTTTTGGGACCCCCTTTTAACTCAGCCCCCACTTCACGAATCACCCCAAGACTCTCAGGATAGGAGCGGACAGGAGCGCCCCACCAGTTTTGAAAATTTTGCGAAGATTTGTCAAACGTCGCCAAAGTTATTCCAAATAGAGTGTTGCGGATTTCCTATGGAAAATAGGTCCTAACTATATAACTATCTACTGGCGACCACCGGTAGGTTATTTATATATATATATATATATCAATGAAAAAACCATTGGTTTTAGGCCATATATAGTTAGGGATTTGCATTTAGAAAACCTTATTTTACTCGCATAAAACCATTGAAATTCCATATATAGTTATAAGCGCTAACTATATATCGCGCACCCGCAATCCACTGCTGATGATGTCACATATTACATCATTCATGACATGGTTAGTGATATCACTGATGACATCACTGATGACATCTCAAATGACATCACTGATGACATCACTGATTACAACATCCAGTGACTGTATGTTTCTGTAAAGTTAAAATATGTTTTACATATTGAAGAATGAGTGGATGTATAAGTGTCTGGATGAAGGATTTAGTAGGTGCAAGACTGACTGTATGAGTGAGTGATTAAATGTGTCTCACTGAGTGCATGGGTTAGTGACTAAACTGTTTTAATTTGTGCATCATTATATCTGTTGTTCTACAAACTGCTGCATATGTTGATCAGTAGCTATATGAGTAACTGTATGGGTTATTGATTGGTTGTCCAAGTATTTGTATGGGAAACTGAGTGTGTGTGTATGGGTGGCTGGGAGGTGTGTGACTCTGTACATAGATGTGTGAGTAGTTGATTCACTATATGTATAGATTCAAAACTGCATGTGGAAACAGCTGTATGGGCGGTTGACTGTGCATGAGTGTATTAGTGAGTGAATGGATATCTCAGTGCTACATGTCAAATTAAGTACATATGTAAAACACAGTACATGTGAGAGTTGACATCTATAAATAACTGTGCATAAGAGCTAGTGAATGTGTGAGTGGCTGTATGGATCATTGTGAACATGTATCAGAGATTGTATAAGAGAGTAAAGTAAATATGTGTTAGTATATGTTTGAATAAGTAAGGTGTGTATAACTGTATAGTTGAGAAAATGGAGGTGTGATTGATTTTTGGCATAACTGACTAGGTGTGTGAGTAACTCCATGGATGAGTGACTGTCTGTTTACACTGATTGTATCTAAGGTTATATTAGAGTCTGAAGAGGTTCATGGTATTATCACATGAATGATATCATCAGTGATGTGATCAGTCATGTCAAATGAGATGTTATCAGTGATGTCATCAGTGATGTCATTTGAGATGTCATCAATGATGTCATCAGTGATGTCACTAACCATGTCATGAATGATGTAATATGTGACATCATCAGCAGTGGATTGCGGGTGCGCGATATATAGTTAGCGCTTATAACTATATATGGAATTTCAATGGTTTTATGCGAGTAAAATAAGGTTTTCTAAATGCAAATCCCTAACTATATATGGCTTAAAACCAATGGTTTTTTCATTGAATTTTCAAGGTTTTGTAAATGCAAATTCCTAACTATATATGGAGTATAACCTATGTTTTTTTCTGTGAATTTCAATGGTTTTTTAATAGCAAACATCAAAAGCTGTCAAATGTCAAGTACGTGATAGGTAAAAACGTTTTCGTGTTTATGCACGCTGATGTGCTTTGAACGCTGCCCCCCCCCCCACTCCCCTCTTTTCTCTTAGTAGTACTCTCTCTTTGCAGATAGTGAACGGTAGTTAACGCAGACCTTTACCCCTGTTGTAATCCGTCGTACCTGCTTGTCTCTCCATTTGATTGATTATTATCCAAGCATTTACTGTTTTACAATTGGTTCTCTTTGGATCATTCTCTATTTACAAACAAGCACAAAGTCGCAATACTCTGTTTAGTCTTTGCAGATAGTGAAAAATCGTGTAAAAAAATAAAAGTAATCGAGCAAAATCAGTAGACCACTAATTCGATCTCTTTTTAACCTCGATAAAATACAAACATTAGGAATAACCCTTCATGAGAAATACGAAAATAGTGAAATGAATTGAGCTCCACACCATGAGGGCTGCAAAACAGCTCGACTCCGCCACCCACACCGCCCAAAATAACGGCAAACCCTATGCAAATATTATAAATATACACAACACACCACCAAAGAAACAGAATAAAACATTTTATTAAATAACTATTTACATAACTATTTTATACTTTTTATTGCCCGATCCGGCTAGCTCAATCGATCGAGCATGAAAGTCATGCACTGATAACAAGCGTTGAGAGTTTGTAGAATGATGGCTTCAGATTTTCCACATACGGTGTAGTGGCGCGAACTGGCAGGGGGCGTTTGGATTCTACCCCTTCTCCAAATAAGATTTTCATACGTGAATGTTCGTTCATGCTTTTTGTCCCTGAGTTGCTTCCATGTCACTGCCTTACATAAATGGCATAAGTCCTGGTTATTGAGTGCCATACTTCAGAGTTCTAAGCAGTTCTTGTAACACTGTTTAAACCTTATTTGCACCTGCTGCAGCTTCACTATTCAAAGTAAGTGGGGTCCATTTGTGGACCTGACTGCATTGGAAAACAATGTGATACGGTGCCTCCCTAAACCGCTTGACGGAGGCCCCCGAGGGGCGGTGAGATGGCGCGGACTGAGAGGAGGCGCTTGGCTCCTGCCCCCTCCCCAAGTCGTGTTGCCCTGGTGAGGCCTGAGATCGCCCCCGGCATAGGCGGCCGGCTCCCGGGGTCCGGCGGAATTTTTTCCCTTTTGAAGAATCTTTCATTCTGGACCTTGTCCCACAATCCGTTTCACCTGAAGACACGCTGTCGTAGGGCGCCCCTTTACCGTTTTAGTTGCCATTCCGCCCGCTTTTGGTACTCTGTGCCTCTTCCGCCATTCAGCTGTTTACCGCTCGCTCTTGCGACTACAACGTCTCGCTCACCATGTAGTTGAGTTGCTCCCGCTCTTAAGATTTGACCGAACTTTTTGGACTGCTGAAAGCGGTGGAATTCCGACCGCTGGTTGGTGGAGACATTTTGACTATATTCTGCACCTGCATTGTCGCGTAATGCGTCATATGACGCGACGCGTTAGCGCACCCGGAAGTGCTCCGGTGTGAAAGGCGCAGCTTCCCGGAAACGATCCAGAGCGCGCCGCGCAGCGCGTAACGTAAGCATAACAGGTCATGTGACTTGTTAATAAAACTTTTCATTGGTTCATTTTACTTTTCTTTTCCTAATTATGTAAGACTAGGTCATGTGACCTAAAAATAACACTTTTCATTGGATTAAAACATTTTTTTTCCCCAAACGATGAAAGCCCCACCTTGTTTCTGGATGTTTCAGACTGAAGCTGGCGTCACCATGAGAGCACCACCATCTCGTAGCTCCGTCGTGGCCATTCCGCAAGCAATCATGGCAGCCGCTCCCCACCGGAAGCCTGCGGGAGTCGAGGGCCCCCAAGACTTTTGTACAATCTTCAAGGCTGAGGGGACGCTTTCGAGAATGGAACCCAAGCCCTGGCAGACAAGCGTCCGAGTTCCAAGGTGTCCCAGGGCCATTTTACTGGACCAGGCCCAAATCCGAAGAGCCGGCCGCCATTTTAAGAGTCCTGTGGCAGCCGCCTACCGCTGCACCGCAAGAGTGGGAGCAACTCAACTACATGGTGAGCGAGACGCTGTAGCCGTAAGAGCGGGCGGTAAACAGCTGAATGGCGGATGAGGCACAGTGTAGCAAAAGCGGGCGGAATGGCGACTGAAACGATAAAGGGGCGCCCCACTACAGCAGACAAGCCTCCGCCATGTGCTTCAAAACTGCATATGTATCTCGTGATATCAAGGTTGGGCAACCAGTACAGAACAAGCAGTTACGAGTCCCATTTACACCGGCGCCATTTTGGGCGCGGCCGGGCAGGTCCAGGATCTACTGAAACATAAAAAATGAGGCTGACGTCTCTGAAGCAGTTCACGAACAGCAGGACATAGCAAATAAACATGAACTCTCTAAAGCTGTTAACTCACTGCAGAACAAAACAAGTGAACCTGAAACCTCTGGAATAATTGTCGCTCAAAAGAACAACACACAAAACTCTGTAGAGCCTGAAGAAAAAAAAACAGAAGGGCACTGTAGTTTCAGACACACTTAACACTAATGACTAAACAAAGATATTGTCTGTTTATAAAGCAGTTATCATCTTGACAGAATTGACAAAGAAGTGTACAGACACCAATGCATCAGCATTCTCGGAGATAACATCTTAAGGAACAAAGAAAGACCTGTTCACTCTTGACACCCCAGGTGCTGTGTATATTGCACTATAGTGCTGCATCGAGAAAACGGGCAACCCTATTGATGTGGATTTTTCATTATTGATTATTGTAAAGAAATGGCGACTCCCCCCTTTAGCAGATTAGCTAAATGTTTGCGTAATTTAGGCATAAAAGTTATATTATTGTTGTTGTTGTTGTTATCGTTATAGTTCTGGTTAATTTCAAAAAATGGTTAAATATATTTACAGTTTTTGTTGCGTTCGTTATATTTAAATATTAATAAAGTTTTAAAATGTAACTGTCTTGGAGTACTATATTTTTTTTAAAAATCGGGTGAATGGGGCCTTGAATCGGGTTATTGTCATGTGTGGGCTTTGCAAGTGTACTGCTACAAGATCGGACATTTCAAACTCAAATGCACGTTCTTTTTCTTACCTTTCCGAAGCATGGAGCGCAATAGCAGGCAGAGAAAGGGTGATGCACGTGTTGAACACTGCCTGGCCTGCAAATTGCTGGCAGTGCCCCCCCGCCCGCTCCTGAAAGAGGACACACACACACCGACGCCCCGAGTACTTCACAAATCTTTAAAAGACCATGCGCTTGTTCAATGGGAAGTGGATAACATGGCTAAGAGCATTTGCTGACTAATGCATGAATATCGCTGACTTTTCAGCGATATTCATGCATTGCGGCCGTTTTTTATCGCATTTGCGATAAACCTTGCTAATAGCAAGGTTTATGTGCGATAAAATTCGCCGAAGTGCGGCGATAATTATTGTCTCTAAACAAGTTAGAGACAAAAATTACCGCTAGTTGTTGGAAATATGCCCCCGGGTTTTTCCTTGCAGGAATCGGGAAGCGAAAGACTAGCACTGAAATCAGTAGTCTCACACCTGAATCGGGAGGGTTGGCATGTCTGCATACTCTACAGCTGGAGCCATAAACTAAATCCGCAGGGCTAGGTGATAGCCTAGGTCCGGCCTGGACAATCGGACACAGAGGAAGAGAAGTGTCAGAGGGTGCGGTAGTGAATAGGGTGAAAGGGAGGTGTCGAGCGGGCACAGGGTGTGATTCTCAGAGAAGAGCAGCGCAGATGGGGGAAGTATATGGCCCATGCATGAGAGAGAGAGCGGGGGTGACCATTGCGTGGGGGAGATGCGTGCGAGGGTGGGGAGCCATGCTGAGAATCGGCGGCGTGCAGAGAGTGGCCCTGGTCAAGGCATCTAAAATGGCTGCCGTGCACGACAAAATTGTGGCATTGGACAAAAACGCAAGATGGCGCAGACAATGTTTATCAATAAGGATTCATTTATAACAAAATATTTACTCGCAGTGACAAAATGGTGTTCAACACTTCCTGATTTCCATCGAATCGAACGTTAACAAACGTCACGCAGCAAAAAAAAAAAAAAAAAAAAGCTCACGCACAGAGCGGTTTTTAGCCATGTTATCCAATGGAAGGTGGATAACATGGCTAAGAGCATTTGCTGGATAATGCATGAATATCGCTGACTTTTCAGCGATATTCATGCATTGTGGCCGATGTGCGGCGATAATTTTTGTCTCTAAACAATTAAAACGAAGCACAAAATGGCGAATTCCCGTTTCGCTACCAGTTTGCGGCCCAGTTCACGGCCCGTGAAGCGCTTCTACCGTGAAAAATCATTTTTTTTTTATTTTCCCCACGGGACCCTTTAATAACCCCAACAACATTCCTAGGGGGTCAAGAGGGGTATACCTTGCCCCCTTTCAATAAATTCCCCCTTCGTTTTTCACCTCTTCTTCTCTCTCGATCCTACCGAGAGATAAGATGGCGGCCGCTCCGGACTATTTAGAATGTTGACAGACACCGGAGAGCCAATCAGCTTTCTGTTATCCAATGGAAGGTGGATAACATGGCTAAGAGCATTTGCTGGATAATGCATGAATATCGCTGACTTTACAACGATATTCATGCATTGTGGCCGATGTGCGGCGATAATTTTTGTCTCTAAACAATTAAAACGAAGCACAAAATGGCGAATTCCCGTTTCGCTACCAGTTTGCGGCCCAGTTCGCGGCCCGGGAAACGCTTCTACCGTGAAAAATCATTTTTTTTTTATTTTCCCCACGGGACCCTTTAATAACCCCAACAACAATCCTAGGGGGTCAAGAGGGGTATACCTTGCACCCTTTCAATAAATTCCCCCTTCGTTTTTCACCTCTTCTCTCTCGATCCTACCGAGAGATAAGATGGCGGCCGCTCCGGACTGTTTAGAATGTTGACAGACACCGGAGAGCCAATCAGCTTTCTGCACGCAAAGTTCCGTTTCGCGAAAAGTAAGCGGACCGGATCGCTGCCCGGAGCGCTGTTACAGATATATATCTTGTTTTGAACGTTAATTTCTCAAAAACTACTGGAGCACATATATTGAGACCTAGCAAAGGCACATCGGGCTAACAGTCCCTACAATTTTGCCAAGTTTCGTGCAAATCCATTCAGCCGTTCGAGCTAAAAGTGAGTCCAACCGCCCTATGGAAAAATGAATGGGAAAAACGCGTTTTGGGACCCCCCTTTTTTCTCAGCCCCCCCTTGACGAAACTCCACCAAATTTTCAGGGGCTGCTCAGAAACAAAATGTGCCATTTTCCTGAAGATTTCAGCCGATTCCGTCCTCAAACGCCAAAGGTATTAGACATAGAATTTTCAAAAATCCCATAGGGAATTAATCCTAACTATATATACCTACTGGCGACCGCCAGTAGGTAATATATATATATATATATATATATATATATATATATATATATATATATATATATATATATTCACTGATAAAAACCATAGGTTTGACACCAGTTATAGTTAGCTGGAAATTTTACTGACATAAAACCAATGAAATTCCACGTTATAGTTAGTTGGACTCACTATAACTTGCGCGTGTAATGCACTGCTGGTGTCAAACCTATGGTTTTTTCAGTGAATTTCATAGGTTTTTCAAATGCTACTTTCTAACTATAACGTGTGTAAAACCTAGGGTTTTTTCAGTGAATTTCATAGGTTTTTTGAATGCTAGTTCCTAAGTATTTAATCACGTTCGTAACCAGATAGTGTCACCACCTACACGTCCTGAGAAGCGCATGTAAAGTCATGTGACTTGAAAACAAGACTTCCAATTGGTTCTTAGTAGTTTCTGTTCTGAAATTTACACGAAGCACTCCACCCACTTTCATCACAATCTTTTCTACTCTCAAGAGACAACAACGTCGAGCATCTTCCGGAAAACTTTGCTGAAATGGCTGCCCTTCCGCATTCATCTTCCGAATCTGAAGGAAATGAGCGACCACCGTTAAGAAGAAAAAAGGAATCTTTCATTTGGCAATTTTTTACTTATCCTGAAGATCAAAAGAAGGTGAATGCGCCAAAAGTAACCTGCACGATATGCAATTCGGAACTCTCAAGGGGAAATCCAAATAAAAAATATTCCTTTTCTATACACACCATGCTGCGGCATGTTAAACAAAGACACCCTGAGCATTATGCAAAAGCATCGACAAGAGCCCTGGCAACGCTATTACCATCAGAGGTGGCCAGCACATCTTCTAGTGGAGTACCTGTATCTCCATCGAGTGCTGAGATGGACTTGAGACCATGTCTTGCGAAGGTACACATGAAATGCAACGAGTGTGGAAAAATTCTTTTGTATGGAGAGCAGAGCCTCGTTCTTATTCAACTCAAAATTGAAAGTCATAAATGCCCCAAGAAAAGATAAATTTCTTCACTTCATTTTCATAGTATTACATACTGAAAAATGTAGTAGCAAGTTTAAGAAATCGAAAGCATCATAACACTTGTTTCCAAAAAAAAAAAAAAAAAAAAAAGTTCTTTTCAGAACTAACTCTTTCTACCAAAACGTGCTCCAAGAGCATATTATGACATGTTTTTTTGCCGCTTTATTTTAGTGCGTGACCGGATGCGCGCACCCTCCTATCGCGTACAGGACCTGAGATTTGCATGTGAAGTCATGTGACTTCAAAACAACACTTCTAATTGGTTCTTGGTAGTTTCTATTCTGGAATTTACACGCAGCACTCCACCTACTTCCATCACTTTCTTTTCTACTCTCAAGAGAGAACAACGTCGAACATCTTCCCGAAGACTTCGCTACAATGGTTACCATTCCGCATTCATCTTCAGAATCTGAAGGAGATGAGCGACCACCTTTCACAAGAAAAACGGAGACTACGCTATTACCATCAGAAGTAACCAGCACATCTTCCGGTGGACGACCTGTATCTCCATCGAGTGCTGAAATGGACTTGAAACCATGTCTGGCGAACGTGCACATAAAATGCAACAACTGTGGAGAACTTCTTGTATACGGAGAGCAAAGCTTTATTCTAATTAAACACAAAATTGAGAGTCATACATGCTCCTAGAAAAGTTAAATTTCTTCACTTTATTTGGATAATATGACATACTGAAAAATGTCGTAGCAACTTTAAGAAATCAAAAGCATCATAACACTTGTTTCCAAAAAAAAAAAGTTCTTTTCAGAACTAACTCTTTGTACCAAAACGAGCTCCAAGAGCATATTAGCTAATATTTTCTGCGCGCACCCGCCTATCGCGTACAGCCGTCGAGACACGCATGTGCAGTCATGTGACTTAAAAACAACACTTCCAATTGGTTCTTACTAGTTTCTATTCTGCAATTTACACGGAACACTCCACCCACTTCCCTAGAAAACCAGTTTATCGAAAAACTTTTAAAGCCTCCCCTTATAAAACATTCGACATCGTTCACATAGCAGTGTAGTAAATAGCACTAGATACACTCCGTCCCTTAATTATAAGAGACTTATTGCTATGTGAGAGAAACTTTTGTTTTCACGTGATAATGTGAAATGCTGAGCCTGTTACAGAATTTTCTTTCCCATATATGTTACTATTCTCCTTCGACCACTAACACTGTAGAAAATACCACCATAGCGGTGATATTTTTTACACCGAGAACGGGCGATTTGTATCGCTTAGAGCCCTTGCTATTATAAAGTTTTATTTCCTAAGTCTCTGATCTCCAACTGTGCAACGTGACTCCCCTGTGTGTCGTAATGAGGTGCTAAGAGCACCACGTACACTATACTGTGACAAAGCATCCATAAATTCCGCGGACATTTCTACCCTGCTATCTGCAATTATAAACATCAAAAGGAGCTACGCTGCGCCCCTTGGAGAGCCCTTACTCCCACTGCTACAAAGGCTTGGCAGTTGCCAAGATGCACAAAAACAGCATCTCGGATCCATTGAACTTCTGTGACGGTCTCAATGAAAATAAGCACTAAACAATATTCAAGTATGTAGCAGTCCTTCTACTTGGTTAGAGACTAAACATTTACCGCAGCACTGCAACGATTTCTTCTGGAAATAAACCTTGGTATTAATGAGGTTTAACGCAAATGCGGTAAAAATCGTTGCAAAGCATAAGTATCACTGAAAAATAAGGATTATTCATGCATAGCGACCTAATGCTATTAGCCATGTTATCCACCTCCCATTGGATAACATGGCTAAGAACTCCTCAGGGCAAGTGTTAGCTTTTAGAAATATTCCCGCTTAGCGCAAATATCTCCAAAAGCTAGTAATAAGAGATAGCGATGTTAAAGACTATTTTCAGTCGCTAACATCTTCGCATGCCCACTTTGCATGTCATTAGATATAAATGCTTGTGTGTATTTAACAAGGACCCCCTGAGTAAATGAATTAAGAAATTCCTAGGTCAGGGAAATAGTACAATTGAGAAATAACAACCTAGGTAATTTTTAAGAGTGAAAAACCGTAATGGTAAGGATTAACGAAGGTATGACTACAGCTGGCTAAAAAAACATGATTTTATTTATCAATTGTCACAATAAAAAGGAGATTCATTTATATAACACACAATCAAGATTAAAAATTCACAGTAAACATATGACATGGACATCAATGCATAAAAGTAAAACACAAAAAGAGAGGGTCAGTGGCATAAAAATAGGGTCTCTACGCGCGTTTCGGCGGCCAGCGCCTTCTTCCTGGAGTAGCCACGTAATATTAAAAAGATTATTTTCTTGAGGAGCAGTACACAGTAGATTTTCAGTTTCTTACTGTTATTCTTTCAGTATCCAGTATGGATAAAACTGGTTAATCTGGTACTTAAGTAATTACTGCCCGCCAACCGGAACCCTTTATCTGAATAGGTATTAGATGATTTTCCTGATGATTTTCCAGTGGTATTTTCAGTTTCTCGGGGGTTCTTAATCTTTTTCCCCCCCCCAAAAACACGGGGATCTGGAAATACTGCTTTTGTTCTACAGTTTTTGTTCTAGCAGATGTTGTTTTGAAGGAGTATTGAAGGAGTATTGGTCTCGATAGCACTTTATTTGCCTAAATGATTTGATATTCGTATTTTCTAGGTCCCAAGAGTAAGTGGATTACTTGATTCTTGTAAATCCAGGATTTGAAATTAAAAGTTCTCCCTGCCCGAAGATAGACGGCAGGGCTCCCAATGTCCGGTGGCGGGTCGGTACGTCTCACGGAGTCAGCGAGCGCGGGAAAAAGATGCAACTGACATGCAAAGTGCGGCCCAAAATGTTCACTATCTTCTACTAAGTGTTGCTAACTGGTGTTAGCAGCAGCTACGTAACAGAGAGATAATTTTATCTCTGCTTTCTTGACATTTAAAGCAAAAAAAACACAGATAAACACCCTTCATAATATACCTCTATATTCAAATTGAAGTAGGCGTAGATCTTGACGCAGCAATCACATGCACAGTTTTGAAAGAATATGGCCCAGAAACTCACTGAGTAAAATCTCATAAATTACAGTCAACCACTTTCAATACGTATTACTTCAGAAGAACACTTCTTTATGATGCATGGCTCTAGAATGACACACATACCTCGTCTTTATAGAAACCCTTCAGGTTTTTTTAACAGCTGTTAAATGCTTCCATACTCATCACAAAGCTGCTCTATCATGAGCATTGCCTCAGCTGTCCCCAGGACGGACAACATTTGTGATGAACTTGCCGCTGTGCATGCAGAACACTAACATTGTGCTTCCTTAAAACGTTCTATTCACTAAGCAGAACCATGACGGAACCACTCTATCATAAACACATCTGAACCATGGCTCATAGAAGGAGTAGCTCTATCATGACCATACAAGTACCACTAAGTCCCCCAGCCCCCTAACCTTGAGGCAGAATTGGCACTGCAACACAGGATTTAAAGTCCTGCAAAGAACACCATATAACATTTAATATCATATACACCATTGTTTTCATATATCACTTTTGCTAAACTCACTCAGTGAAATGTCGCTCATTTTATTAAATCACTTTTAAAGCATACCTTCTAACAATGCACCCAATCCTATATGAAAGTATTCAATATAAAAGATGACATTGCTTTAAGAAGAAAAGAGAAATAAATAACACAATGTTGTAAACATTTCTTTATTATATATACTTACCTAATAAAAAGAAAAAAAAAGTAAATTTCTTATTAAAACGTAGCAGCTGTGGAAAAAAATGTAAAATAAGATTATAAAGTATATTATTTAAAGAAAAAACAATAGGAAACAATAAGAGAGATGCAAAGAAAACTGTCAGATATTATTAATTAAACTTACCTTATACATATAATATCTGTGGAGGAGAGTAAAAAAAAAATCTATTATAATACATATTTCTAAATGCAATGTAACAAAATAAGTAAACAACATATTAAATGATTTATTTTTGCTGTTCTCAGAATACATTGATTTTCACTATCAAGAGTGATTTCAATATTAATCATCATATAACAGCGGGGGGAAAAAAAACACAATCAAAATGATTGTGTTTAAAAAACCCATACAAAATCTGCATACATATTATAAATACCTGAAAAAAACATGTCTTAAATGTTTTCCTCAAATTCGCAATTTCTTGAGTAAGCACACTACATCTTCCACAGTTACAACCTAATTAAAGTATACCACTTATTTTTCAAGATATCTCAACAAAGCCCCGTGCAGCAATCTCCTTTAAAAATATGTATTAGAAAGACACAGTTTCATCTCTCATACCTTTCCGCGTGGCCAAATTGTATAAGGTAACTCATTATCTTTTAAATACCTCTCCCAAACACTTGCGTCCATATAAGTTTCTAAATAATTCTCAAAAGTACTCATTTTCTTCTCTCATATTTTTCCACGTGGCCAAATACTATGAGTTAAGTAGTTTTTTTCTGAAATTATTTAATCTTAGTCTTATCTATTGTTTTCTGTACTTTCACTATCAAAATTTATACCATATTTTATACCATCAAACATTAAGTAAATTCGTACCTGATGTTATCACTATGCAAAACACAAATTTCATTTATAGATTTGTACACCCTCATTTACATATTATTTATAAACTAGTAAGTTTCAGATCTTTATAGTATACATATTCCTACAGCAAACCATTCTACTGAAATTTGGGTTCCAAAAATAACAAATAACAGTTACTTAAGGCAAAAGGCAAACGTTTTTTAAAAGTCAATTGACTATCATTGCAAAGTGTCCAGCCACTAGCACACTTCAAATAAACTGTATAATGTCCTGATGATGTAGAATGCGCTTCATGATAAATAATGGCTACAGTTACAAATGTTCTTCTAGAAATAGAAACTTGAGAAGCCACAACATTTTTAATTAAAGTAGATAATTTACTCCCATCAGCTCTGCATCGTTGAAACATTAAAATTACATATTGTCCATATCTATGGATAAATAAAGTTGATAACATTTCAGACTTGCATTGAGAACAGACCATGTTTTGATGCGCATCTTTAACTAGTTTATGAAAAGGCACTTCTTTGCAGTCTGGTAATGTCAAATATAAAAATCTTTCACTGGGTATCTCAGTACTACTTAAAAATGAGCAATTATCACACTTATGTTCCCATTTATAAGAAAGCCCAAAAAGACTATCAATATCTACACCTTCATCTTCCAAAGCTGTAAACATATACATAATAAATTCCTGACAATCTTGCTGAATATTCTGAGAAAACTGATTTACTCCTGCATATATGTCTAAAACATTCCTTAATTCCGAAACACTTCCTACTTCACTATCACCACTACTACACGTTTCAAATATAGAATTTAAAGAATGACAAAAGGTATGCTCCTGATTTTCTATAATCTGTTCCTTAACATTTTTCAGAAAGAAAACAACATTAACTACTACATTTGCATAGCAGTTGACACCACATCTATTTTCCAACTTAAATCCAACAATCTCTTCAATACTAACAGTTTTCCTAGAGCTACCAACAACAGCTACATCTTTTTTTCGTCGTTTCTGGACTACTTCAGCACATTTGTCCTCATTTTTCCTTTTCTGACCAACTATACGCCTTTCAATTAAAGGATATTGAGGTAAACTTGGAGCATATTCTCGTCTTAACCTATTATACTCCTTCACACAATTTAAATCTGCACTAATCTTTGTCTCATCATAATCAATTAGATAAAGTCCACATAAAGTTCTAACACGCGATAAAGCAACATCGCCATGCCCTCTTTGAATACAGTGCTTCCAATATTTACCAAAGCACAATCTACACTTAAACCTTGAGATTTATGTATAGTCACTGCATATGCTAAACAAATTGGAAATTGCTTACGACGGACATATAAGTCTTTCACAAGCAAAAAACGAGTTGAACATCGACTAATTTGTTGAACTTCCTCAATCCCATCAAATTTTATCCTCAAAAATTCAATCTCATCTCTATTGGTATAATTGACAAAACCAACAACATTACCCATTGCTCCATTTACCAATCCTCTTTCTACATGTAAATTTCTTCTTAAAATTATCCGACAATTTAAACATACATACAGATTTTTCTCTAAACCAGCAGTTTTAGATATAGTTTTTTGAAGAGAATCCAATTTCAATTTCAACTTTTCAGACAAAACAATAGTACTACCTTCATGCTCTATTCTATCTTTAGCTTCCAGTTTCTTAATTTCTTGATTTTCTAAATTCAACATTTTCTCATTAAAAACTGAACATTCTTTCAGAGTTGGCATCAAGCATATCACTGACTTATCTACTACCTCTTTACTATATATTCTCTCAGGAACATTATCTTCATTAGGAAACAGCTTGGAAAGTAATCGAGTTCGTAGAGTCTGTTTCGCATCTTCAGTTAATTTTCCAATCCTAATATCTTGAAGAATACTTCCATATTTAGTATCCTTTGCCTGTCGCATATTTTGAATCAGTTCAGTATATTTGAAATGTGACCATATATTTACATTTCCAATACTGCCCAGGCACTTTCTGGTCTCCTCATGTGTAACAGTTTCAAATACAGGTTGTCCTTTCACAGGAGTCAGCTGCAGTAGATCTCCAAAAACTATGACATGTTTACCTCCAAATAACACATCATACTCTGTCTTAAGTGTCTGTTGCATTCTTAAATGCACAAAAGCAAGCATTAAATTGGAGACCATGCTTACTTCATCAATAATAAGAAGTTTCATTTTTTTAAGGACTCTAGAAACTTCAAAACAAGCTTCTCCAGATAGCTTCTGATATTGTAATTTATTTTCATGTTCAACTGGCAGCATCAGCAAACGATGTAAAGTAACACCTTTTATATTATGTGCTGCCAATCCAGTTGGAGCAGTAACAACACACGACAGTGTTGACTGAGTTGTTTGCTGTAAATATGTAGTAATTCCTTTAATTAGGAAACTTTTACCAGTCCCAGCTTCTCCACTTACATATAATCGAATAGGCTCAAATGACATACATGAGCAATCTTTTCTCTCATGACGAAAGCCATGCTCAATGTGCTCTGTCACTTCATCATATATCTGTCTTTGCTCAACATTAAACTGCTTCTTTAATTCTTCTAAGTCGATTACTTCCTCTTGACCTTGCTGCATTGCGCTTTCCACCTCATCCATCGCGGTAGCAGCTTCACTTTGAATAATTGGTTGTCCCAGTGGATCTTGACTTAATGATGCCGAACTTTGACTACCTTGTGAACTATCTCTAGCAATCTCTGCTGCAATTGTTGCTTCTTGCTCTATTTCGTCATTCAACATTTGCAGATAATTGCTGAAAACAGGACATTCAATACTACTTTTAGATGCGTTGAATGAATCTTCATAACTATCAAAGTCTCCAAGTAGTTCCTCTTCTCTACGCCATGGTTTAAAGAGTTGCAAAAGAGCAAAATAGTAAAATTCTCTTTTATCAGGTGTTTCGCAACTCAGTTTCCGATGATTTATCAAGTGTCCTTTTCTTTGTTTTACCAGACATCCTTCATGTCCAATTACAGCATGTACACCTTTATCAATATTCTCAGTAACATTTCTCTTAAAAGTATAATTTTGAAGTATTTCATACAAACAAATGTTTTCAAGCACAGTACTTCTATTTGGATAGTATGTATCCAACATATTTGTTTTCAAAATGTCTGTACTGTTTGGTTCTTTCTGGGCTAAATACTCAATTTCTTGCACAGGTTTCAGAACACGGTTTCGTGTTTCTGCTAGGCCCAAACTCACCCAGAGAATAGTCCTTGACTTCGCATAAAGACTTCCTGATGATAATCTATCACAACATTCATATGCTCCAATTTCTCGATGAGACAGCATCTTCAAACTGTACGTATATAATTTCTTGCTCAGGCTCTTTTCATGAGAAATGTCTTCCCACATCTCCTTCAGTTCCGTCTTTTCAGATTTCATGATGTAAGACGTTACATATCGAGCCACAGCAATAGAGTTGTCTGCAACATATTGTATGTCCATGTTAGCATTCCACATGGACAAAATGACTGGGTTATAGTCATTAATATATTTCGATTCTTCACCTCTTCTTAAATTGTACGTATTTTTAGGTGACCTCCTTCTGATATTATGTCGCAAACATGACATCAAATTGTTGACTCTTCCTTTTGAAAGTACCGGTCGTGCAAATCCAAAGCGACATTTGGTATAAAATTTGCTCTTTGATTTGAATTTTCGCCGACAATATTTTCCACAGCGATGACTTTGAAAACGTAACACTTTTCCTCTTAAGTCCTTATCAGTGGTACTATTAGGTATGTCACAAGTGGCATACTGTTCAATAAAAGACAGTACAGTCTCATCCGAGTCTATTCCAAATTTAGGAGCATCCTTGATCCATAGCAGCATATGAATATGAGGAGCACCTCTTGCTTGATATTCTTTTCTCCAAAAGAAATCCAGTACTTCACCAAGAGGCGGATTTTTCTTGTTAGTAATGAAAGACATCATAGCTTCAAATCTATGATTAAAATACCTGCAAACATTAACTGGATCTAATGAACAAATTCTCCAGGTGTCTTGTAGTTTATATTTTCTATGTTTGCATTCGCCTCCCGAAGAAATTCAATTAAATCTTCCCAAGCATACTCTGCACAGCTTAGAGTTAAAAACCATGTTGGTGCTCCTAAGTTTCTAAGCATGCACTTCAAATCTCCATGACGACGGTACCAATACTCATTAGTACCCCGCTGACAAGCCATTAAATTAATTAAATGAGAATCCAAAACACTATCTTTCTGATGCACTCTATCCATAAATTCCTTTGCTGAAATATTTTGCAGATGTACACCACTTTTTAAGATATGATTTACTGCATAAGACAGACCAGACAAGTCACTCTCAAACAGAAGATGAAACAGATATGGAATGCATTGGCGAAACCTTGGATCTTCTGCATATAATCTAGTTGTCCGGTACTCAGATGCAGGAATCTGCATAGGTCGATCATCATATCGTGTACCTTCACCTGTAGGAAATAACTGTTGAAAACAACGACCTTCCAAACTTTCTTCCCAGACACTAATAGGATTTCCTCTCGCCTTTTTCATCTGAAATAATTCAATAGCATTCCCTATTGCTTCTTTGGAATGCAGTGGATGAACACTGTAATGTTCATAAATTTCTTCAGATCTAGATACATCAACTTTTTCAATTTGTCCACTACACAAATCACTATCCTCTTCTTCACTTACATCTTCTTGTTCTGGATGGATTTTCTTACTCTTTGTAGGTACACCATTCACTAGAATAACTAGAGGTTCCTCTTCTACATTTTCAACACCAATTGTTTCCATATTTTTTTTAAGATCAAGAGGCAAATACACAACTCTACCCTTTAATCCTCTTAGTAAGTCTGAAGGATTTAATTTACCAGTCTTATGCTCCATTCGAACAATAGCCTGAAAAGGATGTACACATTGAATCAGAATTGTCTCATAAGTATTTAAATTCATCAATTCACATGGAATATTTACCAACTCTAAATTATTGTGAACAGCTCTAGCAGGCATTTTATTTTCATCTAATTTATTATAACAATATTTACAAACACGTTGCTCAAAACCCAAATCAAAATAGTTTTCCACCAACAAATAAGTTGCAAAATCTTTCCATTGACCATTACTTTCATCTTCACTTTTTAAATATAAATCAACTAACCTCGTTTGACTTTTGTAATGAATTCGTCGGCAACAGACACAAGAAAAATTTGGTTTCTCACCTGCAATTACCTTAAACTTTATTATTTCTTGTTCAAAGTTTTCAATATTTACATTCCCAACATTTTCTAACACATTTCCTTCTATAATTATATCACCTTCTGCATTATCTTCCTCGGGACCAAAATAACTTACCTCAATTTCTGCACAAATCTTCTTAACATCTAACTCACATCCATACAAAAGAGCACTATTTAACTGTTTAAGTTTAAGTGCTGGACTTTTTGCATAGTACAACTTTCTCACTAATTTTCTCATTTTAGTGTGATGCACTGCTAACATCCGGAAGTGATGAAACACACTCTGGCATATTTTTTTAGAGAGACAAGCCAGAGAATGGCCTTGCAGACCTATTTTCTCGCGCACTCTGCATTCATCTAATTCTTGCAACATTTTAATTTTTTTCTTTAGACTTTCTTTAGTGTACTTACGTAAGAAATTGCGAAAGAAATCAATTGAATCCTGTCGTACACTACAAATGCTACTACAATTCCAACTGTAAACAGGAGCATTAGAACGTCCCTCTAAAGCTTCTCTACCCATAACATCTTCTGCATTTCTAACCACAATTTTCTCTTTCTCAATAACACAACCATCCTTCACCTCATACGCTCGACCAGTGGTGTCAACTGCATGCAACAGATCGTTACTTTGAAAGTAACTCTCTTCATTAAAAAATGGCTCAGAACTTGAAGTATGCATCCACTTCCCAGAAAACACTTTACAAAAATTACTCCTATTTATATGTCTCTTCCATTTACTTTTACTTTTGAAAACTCGAATCGCCTTATTTAAAATATTTATTCTATTAAGTATTAAAATAAATAACTTTCGTTTGGTCTCAAATGCACGCTCAACAAAAGCCTCTATATATAGTTTTTTTTTAAAGAAAAACAGATCTTTTTTTAGAAACTTTTTCCTTTTGTTATAAATTCGCAACAACTCTGTTGTAAAACATACGCTTCCTGATTTGGCTAAATTGATTGGTCCGGGTTTTACTGTACTGACTTTCATCTTTCCGAATTCCAATAATAGTAGTTTGTTTAACTCCAGATTTCCTTTTAGATGATGAAATCGTTTTCTCCTTCTGAACTTCAATATTTACATTTTTCCTTCCCAAAATGCTTCTAAAAAACTTTTTAGTTTGCTTACCAGGAGTACTCTTATTTGTATCTGTCCTCTCAGTCTTTGAAAATAATTCTGTAGTTTTCTTCTTTAAACTGTACGTCCGCTTGTAGAGTTTCTTTTTTTCAATTCTGGTCGGCATCTTAATTTAAAATTTTGATGAGATTGTGAACCTGTAAGACACAAAAATAACAAATATTATAGTTCAGTACTACCATATACCGTACAAATTAAAACCACACATTCATTTTTTAATAAAATACACATAATAACAGAAAATCTCTGAACAAAGTAGTAAATCCTGTAGTGAATTTTCCTTCTAAATTTATCACACTGTATATTTCTTTAAACTTCATAGACAATTTTTTAAAAAAAATTTTAAAGCATACAAACAGTACACTTTTTTCAAAAACTATCGGTCATCATAACTGTTTTAATCTTTTTTTCTACAATCTCTTTTACACTTCATGAGAACATATCTTATCACTCTCATGAAGCACTTCATCGACAAATATATCAAGAAAACTATCATCACGAATGGTTTGCTATCACTTTTTTTTATTCATTTAAAAGTTCATAATTTAAAAGAACTTCTAACAACAGTTCATCAGAGACTTCCTCAAGTCCATTGTCCTCCTCTTCTATCAGCTCTAAATATGCTGAATCTAATGAAATGCCCATAAAATAGTCATTTTCATCTTCTTCCTCTCCAACAACCGCGTCTAATATTTCCTCCATCAGTTCATTTATAATTTCAAAATGCACTTCATTTTCTTCAAAAAAAAATTCCATTGTATTTTTTTCTATAAATTCTTCTTTTTCCTTTTAAAAAAATATAAAGACTAAATTATATCTTTGTCCACAAGTGTATAATTGAAAACTACCTTTACTAATTTTTAAACTACAGAAAATTTTATAATCTCTAATTTATTAACTCTATAATTTGTAAGATACCACATTCCTCTTGTTTTGAAAAAGAAATTGGCAATATAACTCTAAACATTGACACTGTGTTTTTTTTTAAATTAAATAATTACTGTTGATAAAAGACATTTCACTGTAAAATTTATTTTTAGATTTTCTACATATTTGAAATATTTATTACCTGTATAATAATTTTTAGAGACCCATTTCTTTTATTTCATCACTACAAAGTGCAATATAAATATATGCACTCTAAAGAAAAGGATCACACTATACAAACCATTTAATTCACTTTAGAGATTACTACTTCCCACAGAGACAGTTCCATTTATATTACAACAGTATACTCACCATGTCAATGTCTTAGCATATGCAAAATGTCATACTTACCATGAACAACCACCTCATAATAAAACTCTACATTAATATTTAAAACAGTGCCTATACATAGTATATTCACAGATATGCAGGAAAATGAGCATTAAATTTAGATCCATATCATAATACCTCTCTGTAATTAAAAATGGAACACTGCCAAACATAATACAACAAGATTTTAAAAATAATGAGCACTTCACAAGTATTATTAAAACAAACCTGAAAGAATTATACTCCAATGATTTCTAAATCTCAACTCCTTGCAAAATATCACATATCCCAAGCTCATTAAAACATAATTTGAACTGTCAATAGAGAACATCTCCAAAAACATATGTACTATAAGCAGATAGGACCACATGTGAAAAATTTGAGATAAAATCATGTTCAAAACATTTACAAATTATTCTTTATTATTTTCATCACCACCCACAGAAATTGCCAAAGCCCAAAAAAGGAACTCACCTGAAAAAAAGAATATATACTCTCAATATATGAATTCAAATAGCAGGTTGTTCCTTTCAGGCACCAAACACTCTAAAAATGGAAAAAATTAAATTTTATTAACTTATAACAAACTTATTTCCTACACATTATACAATCATTATAGCATTGAACAAGCATAAGTAATAAGATTCCCAAAATACTCTCCATTAAAAATAAATACAACATTTCTCATTTATAAAAGCATTGTGCCACAGATATGTCACTTTTCCCCATATTAAAATTCATGCACCTACACCAGTAGGCTTTCAAAAGTAAAAGGCCAAGTCACAAAACAAAAAAAGCCTTATTAATGAAACATTGCGCCGCCACTGCGTCACTTTTACCATGGGAAAAGTGACGCACAGGTGACGCAAAGCCGACATAAATAAGGCCCCATGTCCATAGAGAAAAACTACAGAACCAGCATTATACACATGCAAGCAGTACACTTGCACAGAACCACAAAACAGCAAGAGCCACCATGTTAATATATATCCTTAATATAATAAACTTCTAAAAATGGATACATATTTCCGTGGCAAACTCCTTAGCAATATTTAAGTGACTAGACTCCTAGAAAATTTATCAAGTCATTATGCTCCTCTCCACTGCATAGCCGGCGACCTAATTCTGTGCAGTTCCTATACGACCGGCAGTACTGCGCCGTTTCCTTTACCACCTTCGTAAATTCAAAATGGATGTCCCTCCTGCCTTCGCAAACGAACCGGACCACATACAAGTATTTCGACAGAGAATGCTTCAGTACTACGGCACCTTACCACTCTCAACTTTGAATACTTCATATCGATTATAATTTCGATATTCGTATTTCACCTGTGTGCAGCCTGTATTTCATTGCCTGAGCTGTGATTTCACGTGGGCCCTGGAATTATATCTCTGCAATTTGGTACCTCCTGAAGCGAATTACAATCACCTCATGAATCCGTTACTTGATCATGAACAGCTTTGTTCCGACGAAGAGATTATGGCCTTTGCAGGGATACAAGCAGTTCTGGGTCATTGGAATATATTCGCAGTGGCGCAATATTTCCTAACACAGAGCTACATCGAAAACCCACCGAGCTGCCCTATGATGGTAAAAGACGCTCCAATAATGACAGATCATGAATGCTCCTTTCATCTTCTCAATTGGATGGCTGACATGTTTTCAGATAATAACAGTGATTTCTTGTTACAAACACTTGCTGCCTATTTTGCCTACACAATGGACGGTTAACTCTTTCGTAACAGAGAACTACATCGAAAACCCACCGAGCTGCCCTCTGAAAATAAAAGAGGCTCCGATTTTAACAGATCATGAGTACTGCTTTACTCTTTTCCATTGGATAGCTGACATACTTTCAAATGATAAAAGTGATTTCCTGTTAGAAGCAGAAGCTACCTATTTTGCCTAAACAATGCTTCAATAACTCTTATACAAGCCATTGACTCAATGCAAAACTCGCTAATATATGCTACATGTGCCCTAATTAATGTGTAATTTTTAAACGAGTTTTTTATATCTGTAAACGCCATTTCGCATCTCAACTGCTTATTTCCGCCTCACACGCCTCTACTCCTTTAATTTCCTATAAAATTATGTTTTTAAAAAACTTTACAGAAAAATATGTTCTTTCAACAATATTTCCATTATTACTTGTGCTGTATTTCAAATGCAATACTGCAACCTTCAAAAGATATCTCAATACCATAGTTCTCCTCAATAGTGATTTGCGCAGCATCCAACAGATTACATACATGCACCAATCCGCCATTTTGTCGCTTTTGGCGCCTTTTTTTTCCCTCACACAGTAACAACACAAACTTGATAGTGCTTCGCATGTAGACAGCTGATTGATAAAATAATGATGTATAACCACTTGCATTTTCATATATCGTTCCTAAACTAAAAGACCAGAGACCTTCTTCCATTTATTAAAATATAATATACTTCCTTATAAGAGTGTACAATGTTTTTTTCCAACTATATTCAATTTTCTTCAACTATAGCGTTTATATTCCATGTACTACTGACAATACCAATTACTGTGTTTTTTGCAATTTCTGTACTCATATCACATAATGATTTGCCTTTAAAACAGTACATTTCTAAATAAACATTTCAAATATTCACGGTTTCTCTTTTAATCCATAATCTCAACTGAAATGATTTCATATTGAAAAACTATTCATGGGTTCCACATAACCTTAACTGTAGACACTGAGGACTTTATTTATGAAGACCTTCCGCCGCCTGTGCCTCATTTTTTAAAAAGAGAAAAAAGTAACGCACCGTTGGCGCAAGACCTTCATAAATAAAGTCCTGAATGTTTTCTTTTCTCGACCTCACTTACTGATACTAGAACCTGCAAGCCAATTACGGCCCGTGAACTCTTTCTTAGTAGGTCGCGCACCGTACAGACAGTTATACCACTGTTAAATTTTTTTTTTACTGTTACCAAGCACCGCCACAGTTCCGCTTCACTCAGAGTTAATCACTGCTCCCACGCTTCTACAGGCCAGACGCTATGTCGTATTTCTCTCCTTATCACCCTTTCATCTCCACAATAACAAACAGTTCTCCGCCACCCACCAGAGAACAGACTCAGATGCAGAGGCACCAAAGAGTGAAATACGACATACCCTCTGCTCTGAGAAAGCAACCAAGCGGTAATTGTGAAAGAAAACATTCAGTAGCGCTTTAAAAATGCAAATGCAATTATATAATTATTTTTGGGAAACGTTCCAATCACATTGATAGTACTATCTGTGTGTGCCTCCACAGCAAACTTCCTCAGCCCGGATTGAAGGCAAACACACAGACAATAAGATAACACAGGGCAACGGAGATTGAAAACAGAAGGGACATTAAGATGCAGTCAAACAGCAGGACTGAGAGAGATATTTATATACTCCGTTTCCAACCTCAATGTACGAACACATTTACTACACAAATCTCTATACAACCTCATGGTCAAAGCTTTTCATTTTATTTCACTCGACCACCTCCCTCACCCCACCAGTGCAAACGGCGACCAGAAACCGCACTATAATTTTGACGTCTAACAGAAACTTTGTGAATACCTTAATCATTACCACTTTAGCCCCCTTCCCCGTCCCTCTCGCCCCACCCCCACCAGTGCAGGCCACGGCCACCAATCAATCATTGTTTCTGATTAAACTATATTATACGGTACATGACAAAACAAACAGTTACGCACTTACCTTTACCAATGCTTTGAACGATGTAGAACAGTGAAAGTCACAAAACAGATATTCGTTAGCGGAACTCTGAATATTGCTTCTATCACTGCAACCAAAATTGAATGGCACAGATATCCAGTCAATACACACTCATATAACTCTCTTCAGCCAATCACATTTCCTCACGCAAAATTGTAAAATCAAATTTACATTTCAATTGGTTGTCCTTCACAATATTTTCAGACTCACGTGAGAGACACCCATCACCAACTGCCATCTCCGGCTGTTTCCATGGTAACACCTCATTCTGCACCTTGCTGAAGGCACAGGTCAAAAGTTCATGTCTCAACGTTCTACAGCAAACTTAGAAGATTGTTTTCCCTCCAGAAACACCTGCCAATCCACAACTCTGTTACATGTCTTTTTTTTCACACCCAATACTACTTTTCGTTTAACATAAACATTAACATGCAACGTACTCTTCAATCTCCACTTATTATAATAAACCAATCATTTTTATTTTTTTAACCACACACAACCTCTTCCTTTTTCTTTATTTACAATTTCAACTTCTAACTCCCATTCCACTTCCAGAACCGATCGGAGGACGACTACAAATCCCTTGAAAATGAAGGTCTGGCTAATAGGACACAGTTATATTCACTTGAGTGAAAAATATGCAGTAAGCAGACGAATTTGCAACCTCGGCTTACCAAATGTACACATTACATGGATTGCCAAAAGAGGATTGAAATGTCACCAATTGATTCCATTGGTGAAAAATGTATGCATCTCCCAGAACCAAACCTTATAATTATGCACTGTGGTGGGAACGATCTAGGCACAATCACTGGGGTAGGTCTGGAAATGCTTCTAAAAGACACCTTTCGACAATTGATGACACTTTTTCCTCCATCTGCCTTGGTATATTCCAATATATGCCAAAGACAGAAATGGAATTGGTCCAATCAACATTGTGCACAATTTGAGAAAGCAAGGAGACATGTAAATAAATCTGTTTCTGCGTTCCTCAGAGATTATAGCATGGGTTCTATTTACCACAACAACTTGCGATACCACATGCAAGACGTCTATAGGAGAGACGGTGTTCATTTCACGAATGAGGGAAACAGAATCTTCCTCTGCAACATCAGGCTCTGCATCGGTACTTACTTATAAATGCAGAAAACACTCAATTAACACAAGGACTCTTTTCAGAGCCACCTTATATCTAAGCACTCAAACTTCTGATTTTTCTCCATTTTCACACTCTCGTTAATAGGTGTGCGCGACCGGTTGCGCGCACCCCGCTATTTTTTTTGGGAAAAAAATTATATCTTTTCGCGTTTAAGGGCCTTACTGCACACCCCGAGAAAACCTACGCAGCAAGACAATCTCTACCTTCTCCCCTTTCCATGTTTCAACGCTTTGAAATGAACAATATATTTACTTGCAGTGACAAAATGGCGGACAAAACTTCCTGATTTCCTTCGAATCGAACGTTAACAGACGTCACGCAGCAAAAAAAAATTCCGCTCACGCGCAGCTGCTTGGGTGCGCGCACGTGTGCGCGCCTATAGATAGATAATTGACTTTAACTTTAATTTTCTCAACAACTACTGAACGGATTTACACCATTCCAAAAAAAGCGTAATCTGCGAACCGGACTCTACAGTTTTGCCAAATTTCTTATAAATCCATTCAGCCGTTCGACCTGTAGCCGAGTCTAAAGGTCCTATGGAAAATAACATGGAGAAAACACGTTTTGGGACCCCCCTTATATCTCAGCCCCCACTTGACGAATCCCCCCCAATTTTTCAGGAAAGGAGCGGAGCGGACCGAGCCATCTTCTTTGAGAAATGCACAAAGATTCATCCACCAGGGCCGAAGTTATTCCAAAAAGAATGTTGAGGATTTCCTATGGAAAACAATCCTAACTATAACTACCTACTGGCGACCGCCAGTAGGTAATATATATATATAATATATATATATATATATATATATATATATATATATATATATATATATATATATATATATATATATATATATATATATATATATATATATATATATATATATATATATATATATATTCACAGAAAAAACCATAGGTTATACTCCATATATAGTTAGGAATTTGCATTTACAAAACCTTGAAAATTCAATGAAAAAACCATTGGTTTTAGGCCATATATAGTTAGGGATTTGCATTTAGAAAACCTTATTTTACTCGCATAAAACCATTGAAATTCCATATATAGTTATAAGTGCTAACTATATATCGCGCACCCGCAATCCACTGCTGATGATGTCACATATTACATCATTCATGACATGGTTAGTGACATCACTGATGACATCACTGATGACATCTCAAATGACATCACTGATGACATCACTGATTACAACATCCAGTGACTGTATGTTTCTGTAAAGTTAAAATATGTTTTACATATTGAAGAATGAGTGGATGTATAAGTGTCTGGATGAAGGATTTAGTAGGTGCAAGACTGACTGTATGAGTGAGTGATTAAATGTGTCTCACTGAGTGCATGGGTTAGTGACTAAACTGTTTTAATTTGTGCATCATTATATCTGTTGTTCTACAAACTGCTGCATATGTTGATCAGTAGCTATATGAGTAACTGTATGGGTTATTGATTGGTTGTCCAAGTATTTGTATGGGAAACTGAGTGTGTGTGTATGGGTGGCTGGGAGGTGTGTGACTCTGTACATAGATGTGTGAGTAGTTGATTCACTATATGTATAGATTCAAAACTGCATGTGGAAACAGCTGTATGGGCGGTTGACTGTGCATGAGTGTATTAGTGAGTGAATGGATATCTCAGTGCTACATGTCAAATTAAGTACATATGTAAAACACAGTACATGTGAGAGTTGACATCTATAAATAACTGTGCATAAGAGCTAGTGAATGTGTGAGTGGCTGTATGGATCATTGTGAACATGTATCAGAGATTGTATAAGAGAGTAAAGTAAATATGTGTTAGTATATGTTTGAATAAGTAAGGTGTGTATAACTGTATAGTTGAGAAAATGGAGGTGTGATTGATTTTTGGCATAACTGACTAGGTGTGTGAGTAACTCCATGGATGAGTGACTGTCTGTTTACACTGATTGTATCTAAGGTTATATTAGAGTCTGAAGAGGTTCATGGTATTATCACATGAATGATATCATCAGTGATGTGATCAGTCATGTCAAATGAGATGTTATCAGTGATGTCATCAGTGATGTCATTTGAGATGTCATCAGTGATGTCATCAGTGATGTCACTAACCATGTCATGAATGATGTAATATGTGACATCATCAGCAGTGGATTGCGGGTGCGCGATATATAGTTAGCGCTTATAACTATATATGGAATTTCAATGGTTTTATGCGAGTAAAATAAGGTTTTCTAAACGCAAATCCCTAACTATATATGGCCTAAAACCAATGGTTTTTTCATTGAATTTTCAAGGTTTTGTAAATGCAAATTCCTAACTATATATGGAGTATAACCTATGGTTTTTTCTGTGAATTTCAATGGTTTTTTAATAGCAAACATCAAAAGCTGTCAAATGTCAAGTACGTGATAGGTAAAAACGTTTTCGTGTTTATGCACGCTGATGTGCTTTGAACGCTGCCCCCCCCCCCCACTCCCCTCTTTTCTCTTAGTAGTACTCTCTCTTTGCAGATAGTGAACGGTAGTTAACGCAGACCTTTACCCCTGTTGTAATCCGTCGTACCTGCTTGTCTCTCCATTTGATTGATTATTATCCAAGCATTTACTGTTTTACAATTGGTTCTCTTTGGATCATTCTCTATTTACAAACAAGCACAAAGTCGCAATACTCTGTTTAGTCTTTGCAGATAGTGAAAAATCGTGTAAAAAAATAAAAGTAATCGAGCAAAATCAGTAGACCACTAATTCGATCTCTTTTTAACCTCGATAAAATACAAACATTAGGAATAACCCTTCATGAGAAATACGAAAATAGTGAAATGAATTGAGCTCCACACCATGAGGGCTGCAAAACAGCTCGACTCCGCCACCCACACCGCCCAAAATAACGGCAAACCCTATGCAAATATTATAAATATACACAACACACCACCAAAGAAACAGAATAAAACATTTTATTAAATAACTATTTACATAACTATTTTATACTTTTTATTGCCCGATCCGGCTAGCTCAATCGATCGAGCATGAAAGTCATGCACTGATAACAAGCGTTGAGAGTTTGTAGAATGATGGCTTCAGATTTTCCACATACGGTGTAGTGGCGCGAACTGGCAGGGGGCGTTTGGATTCTACCCCTTCTCCAAATAAGATTTTCATACGTGAATGTTCGTTCATGCTTTTTGTCCCTGAGTTGCTTCCATGTCACTGCCTTACATAAATGGCATAAGTCCTGGTTATTGAGTGCCATACTTCAGAGTTCTAAGCAGTTCTTGTAACACTGTTTAAACCTTATTTGCACCTGCTGCAGCTTCACTATTCAAAGTAAGTGGGGTCCATTTGTGGACCTGACTGCATTGGAAAACAATGTGATACGGTGCCTCCCTAAACCGCTTGACGGAGGCCCCCGAGGGGCGGTGAGATGGCGCGGACTGAGAGGAGGCGCTTGGCTCCTGCCCCCTCCCCAAGTCGTGTTGCCCTGGTGAGGCCTGAGATCGCCCCCGGCATAGGCGGCCGGCTCCCGGGGTCCGGCGGAATTTTTTCCCTTTTGAAGAATCTTTCATTCTGGACCTTGTCCCACAATCCGTTTCACCTGAAGACACGCTGTCGTAGGGCGCCCCTTTACCGTTTTAGTTGCCATTCCGCCCGCTTTTGGTACTCTGTGCCTCTTCCGCCATTCAGCTGTTTACCGCTCGCTCTTGCGACTACAACGTCTCGCTCACCATGTAGTTGAGTTGCTCCCGCTCTTAAGATTTGACCGAACTTTTTGGACTGCTGAAAGCGGTGGAATTCCGACCGCTGGTTGGTGGAGACATTTTGACTATATTCTGCACCTGCATTGTCGCGTAATGCGTCATATGACGCGACGCGTTAGCGCACCCGGAAGTGCTCCGGTGCGCAAGGCGCAGCTTCCCGGAAACGATCCAGAGCGCGCCGCGCAGCGCGTAACGTAAGCATAACAGGTCATGTGACTTGTTAATAAAACTTTTCATTGGTTCATTTTACTTTTCTTGTCCTAATTATGTAAGACTAGGTCATGTGACCTAAAAATAACACTTTTCATTGGATTAAAACATTTTTTTTCCCCAAACGATGAAAGCCCCACCTTGTTTCTGGATGTTTCAGACTGAAGCTGGCGTCACCATGAGAGCACCACCATCTCGTAGCTCCGTCGTGGCCATTCCGCAAGCAATCATGGCAGCCGCTCCCCACCGGAAGCCTGCGGGAGTCGAGGGCCCCCAAGACTTTTGTACAATCTTCAAGGCTGAGGGGACGCTTTCGAGAATGGAACCCAAGCCCTGGCAGACAAGCGTCCGAGTTCCAAGGTGTCCCAGGGCCATTTTACTGGACCAGGCCCAAATCCGAAGAGCCGGCCGCCATTTTAAGAGTCCTGTGGCAGCCGCCTACCGCTGCACCGCAAGAGTGGGAGCAACTCAACTACATGGTGAGCGAGACGCTGTAGCCGTAAGAGCGGGCGGTAAACAGCTGAATGGCGGATGAGGCACAGTGTAGCAAAAGCGGGCGGAATGGCGACTGAAACGATAAAGGGGCGCCCCACTACAGCAGACAAGCCTCCGCCATGTGCTTCAAAACTGCATATGTATCTCGTGATATCAAGGTTGGGCAACCAGTACAGAACAAGCAGTTACGAGTCCCATTTACACCGGCGCCATTTTGGGCGCGGCCGGGCAGGTCCAGGATCTACTGAAACATAAAAAATGAGGCTGACGTCTCTGAAGCAGTTCACGAACAGCAGGACATAGCAAATAAACATGAACTCTCTAAAGCTGTTAACTCACTGCAGAACAAAACAAGTGAACCTGAAACCTCTGGAATAATTGTCGCTCAAAAGAACAACACACAAAACTCTGTAGAGCCTGAAGAAAAAAAAACAGAAGGGCACTGTAGTTTCAGACACACTTAACACTAATGACTAAACAAAGATATCGTCTGTTTATAAAGCAGTTATCATCTTGACAGAATTGACAAAGAAGTGTACAGACACCAATGCATCAGCATTCTCGGAGATAACATCTTAAGGAACAAAGAAAGACCTGTTCACTCTTGACACCCCAGGTGCTGTGTATATTGCACTATAGTGCTGCATCGAGAAAACGGGCAACCCTATTGATGTGGATTTTTCATTATTGATTATTGTAAAGAAATGGCGACTCCCCCCTTTAGCAGATTAGCTAAATGTTTGCGTAATTTAGGCATAAAAGTTATATTATTGTTGTTGTTGTTGTTATCGTTATAGTTCTGGTTAATTTCAAAAAATGGTTAAATATATTTACAGTTTTTGTTGCGTTCGTTATATTTAAATATTAATAAAGTTTTAAATTGTAACTGTCTTGGAGTACTATATTTTTTTTAAAAATCGGGTGAATGGGGCCTTGAATCGGGTTATTGTCATGTGTGGGCTTTGCAAGTGTACTGCTACAAGATCGGACATTTCAAACTCAAATGCACGTTCTTTTTCTTACCTTTCCGAAGCATGGAGCGCAATAGCAGGCAGAGAAAGGGTGATGCACGTGTTGAACACTGCCTGGCCTGCAAATTGCTGGCAGTGCCCCCCCGCCCGCTCCTGAAAGAGGACACACACACACCGCCGCCCCGAGTACTTCACAAATCTTTAAAAGACCATGCGCTTGTTCAATGGGAAGTGGATAACATGGCTAAGAGCATTTGCTGACTAATGCATGAATATCGCTGACTTTTCAGCGATATTCATGCATTGCGGCCGTTTTTTATCGCATTTGCGATAAACCTTGCTAATAGCAAGGTTTATGTGCGATAAAATTCGCCGAAGTGCGGCGATAATTATTGTCTCTAAACAAGTTAGAGACAAAAATTACCGCTAGTTGTTGGAAATATGCCCCCGGGTTTTTCCTTGCAGGAATCGGGAAGCGAAAGACTAGCACTGAAATCAGTAGTCTCACACCTGAATCGGGAGGGTTGGCATGTCTGCATACTCTACAGCTGGAGCCATAAACTAAATCCGCAGGGCTAGGTGATAGCCTAGGTCCGGCCTGGACAATCGGACACAGAGGAAGAGAAGTGTCAGAGGGTGCGGTAGTGAGTAGGGTGAAAGGGAGGTGTCGAGCGGGCACAGGGTGTGATTCTCAGAGAAGAGCAGCGCAGATGGGGGAAGTATATGGCCCATGCATGAGAGAGAGAGCGGGGGTGACCATTGCGTGGGGGAGATGCGTGCGAGGGTGGGGAGCCATGCTGAGAATCGGCGGCGTGCAGAGAGTGGCCCTGGTCAAGGCATCTAAAATGGCTGCCGTGCACGACAAAATTGTGGCATTGGACAAAAACGCAAGATGGCGCAGACAATGTTTATCAATAAGGATTCATTTATAACAAAATATTTACTCGCAGTGACAAAATGGTGTTCAACACTTCCTGATTTCCATCGAATCGAACGTTAACAAACGTCACGCAGCAAAAAAAAAAGCTCACGCACAGAGCGGTTTTTAGCCATGTTATCCAATGGAAGGTGGATAACATGGCTAAGAGCATTTGCTGGATAATGCATGAATATCGCTGACTTTTCAGCGATATTCATGCATTGTGGCCGATGTGCGGCGATAATTTTTGTCTCTAAACAATTAAAACGAAGCACAAAATGGCGAATTCCCGTTTTGCTACCAGTTTGCGGCCCAGTTCACGGCCCGTGAAGCGCTTCTACCGTGAAAAATCATTTTTTTTTTATTTTCCCCACGGGACCCTTTAATAACCCCAACAACATTCCTAGGGGGTCAAGAGGGGTATACCTTGCCCCCTTTCAATAAATTCCCCCTTCGTTTTTCACCTCTTCTTCTCTCTCGATCCTACCGAGAGATAAGATGGCGGCCGCTCCGGACTATTTAGAATGTTGACAGACACCGGAGAGCCAATCAGCTTTCTGTTATCCAATGGAAGGTGGATAACATGGCTAAGAGCATTTGCTGGATAATGCATGAATATCGCTGACTTTTCAACGATATTCATGCATTGTGGCCGATGTGCGGCGATAATTTTTGTCTCTAAACAATTAAAACGAAGCACAAAATGGCGAATTCCCGTTTCGCTACCAGTTTGCGGCCCAGTTCGCGGCCCGAGAAACGCTTCTACCGTGAAAAATCATTTTTTTTTTATTTTCCCCCCGGGACCCTTTAATAACCCCAACAACAATCCTAGGGGGTCAAGAGGGGTATACCTTGCACCCTTTCAATAAATTCCCCCTTCGTTTTTCACCTCTTCTCTCTCGATCCTACCGAGAGATAAGATGGCGGCCGCTCCGGACTGTTTAGAATGTTGACAGACACCGGAGAGCCAATCAGCTTTCTGCGCGCAAAGTTCCGTTTCGCGAAAAGTAAGCGGACCGGATCGCTGCCCGGAGCGCTGTTACAGATATATATCTTGTTTTGAACGTTAATTTCTCAAAAACTACTGGAGCACATATATTGAGACCTAGCAAAGGCACATCGGGCTAACAGTCCCTACAATTTTGCCAAGTTTCGTGCAAATCCATTCAGCCGTTCGAGCTAAAAGTGAGTCCAACCGCCCTATGGAAAAATGAATGGGAAAAACGCGTTTTGGGACCCCCCTTTTTTCTCAGCCCCCCCCTTGACGAAACTCCACCAAATTTTCAGGGGCTGCTCAGAAACAAAATGTGCCATTTTCCTGAAAATTTCAGCCGATTCCGTCCTCAAACGCCAAAGTTATTAGACATAGAATTTTCAAAAATCCCATAGGGAATTAATCCTAACTATATATACCTACTGGCGACCGCCAGTAGGTAATATATATATATATATATATATATATATATATATATATATATATATATATATATATGTGCAATTCACAGTCCTGTTCCGCTGCCTCAAATCAGGACCAAGATCCTATCTGCCACACCGGATGCCACAGGTACAAACCACTCCACAGCGCAAAGATGAAATTTTCTCAAGTTTATTCACACGATTTCGCCAGCATAACGCGTTTCGGTCACTCCACGGTGACCTTGATCACATGACGAACAAAACCAATGAAAATGTATATATAGGGCTTACCAATCAACAAAAGGGGCGGGAGAATTAATGGAAACTGAAAAAATCACTACATGCACATCTTCATGTCATGGAAAACAGACAAAGAAATGGATTTAAAAATACCTGACTATTTACAATCCATATATTGATTACACTTTTCACACGTACACACTATGGAAAAAACATCAATTCATTATACCATTGTTGCTATACATTATGTACATGTGAATCCATCGAGATTGTTGTTTTCATATATCTACAAACCTAATGCCGTATTACATTACATGTATTTGAAAAATCAAAAGATGGTGTGCAATTATATTTCTTATTCAATATATACATATATAAATCCCCTCTCTCACACCCGAGTTGATTGGTATTTGAACCCTTAACGTGACCACCTAGTGTGCAAAAAACGGGGGAGGAAAGGACAAACCCATAACCTAAAATTCAAAAAGGGATCAAAATAAGTGAATTAATTTGTGATTAGTTTATCAGAGTTTTAACACACTGGTCAAAAATATGAAAATTGGGAGATACTCATGCTTAACCATGTTACGCCAATTAGGAGGTTTGCATGTGCAAGAGTAAATACAACTACTCAACCTACCTCCCAACCTTAAATGAAACATGACAATAGTACTAGCAAATTAGATACCCCATACAGATAAACACCTGAGTGTATATACAATCTCAACTATAAGAGATAACATTCCGACATAGTGCCTTAAGGGTATCAAAACATAACAGTTTGGACATTACTTTCCAGCTGGTAAACACAGAATTCATAATGGAATGGAACAAGATGTCCAAATTATAATCAATGATGTGTTAAACGAAAGATATATACACACAATAGTGAGGGGAACTGATTTAACACACAGGGGTGAAAACCTCAGACAACAATGCAGTATAAAGATGGAATTCTTATTGTAGATGCAGATATGATGGTGCAATATGGACTATCCACACTTCTTACAGGTCCAATAAAACTTAGCAGACCTTCCCAAAATTGAAAGATGCTCGATAGTGGCCACCCGGGGGGCTAGATAATGCACCTAACCTTGTCAGCATAGCTGAATCATGGGTCATGATGTTATAAAAAGCAATGAAGGTCCTCCCCTGTATTAAGGCCGTTAGGGATCCTCGTGTCCAATAGTAAAATATACTTGCCTTCTAATTGTCTGAGGGATTTCTCCCTATTACCCCCTCTAATGCTCTTTGGGACTCCATCAATGATATAATAGCTTAGGTGATTTACATTCTTCTGATGTACTAGGCTAAAGTGCCGAGCCACAGGGTATTTCTCATCTGCGTTTATTATGGCCCTGAGATGCTGGAGTATTCTATTGAAGGCCTGTAGTTTAGTGCTCCCAACGTACCTGAGCCCGCAAGTACATTGGAGCACATAAACTACGAACTCAGACCGGCATGTATAGTGCCCCTTAATGGAAATAGGGGAAGCCTCGAAAGCAGTTTTGTATTCCTTAGTGGAAACTCCAAATTTACAGGCCCTACATGATATACAACGATAGAAACCTGACTTCTCAAATAGACCCTCCTTTTTGGGGATAACCTCTGGGCTAGATCTTACCAAGGCATCCCGCATCGAGGGTGCCCTCCTGAATGTTAAAGTTGGCTCTTCAGGTAACAAGGGTGCAATAGTGATGTCAGTTTTTAATAGTGGCCAATGCTTTCTGAGAATGCCTCTCAATTTTTTCTCCTCGCTATTGAAAGTGGTAATCAATCCCAATCTCTCAGGGACCTCAGATGATTCTTCCTGTCTGGTTCTAGCCGCAGTAGTTGTTCCCAAGTAAACTGCTCGGTTTAACTCATTAGCTTTGGACATTGCCTCCCTTAGGGCCGTGGAATCATACCCTCTGGCCAAGAATCTCTGGAATGCTTCTGTCTGGCACTTATTTAAGTCCTCCTCAGAACTACAAATCCTGCGAATACGCAGGAATTCCCCATACGGGATGCTTTTCACGAGGTGACCTGGATGCGCACTCCCAGTGTGCAAAATAGAATTGCCCGCTGTGGGCTTTCTATAAAGCCTGGTCTGGAGTCTTTCATTCTGGACATAGATTTCAACGTCCAGAAATTGGATTTTTATATATATATATTTTCGTCCTCTCAAGTAGTAAAACCACAAGTTGACGAAACTGTGTGCTGGCCAAAGAATTTTATTTTTAGTCAGCCCTCAGACGCGTTTCGCCTGACCAGCAGGCTTGATCACCGAACCTTCAATTAAATACAATCGCCATTTTAACCAGTGTGCAACACATACAATCATGTGACCAGAACTACTGGGGGAATGATAGTGAGAAAAGACTCGTAGTTTTACAAGTGAATAAAACATACATCAACTTTCGTTACAAATCTGCTGGAATCACATATTATTAAATGTCATTGCAGTGAAACGAGAGGACACAAAATATTAACATTTCAAAATATCAACTTTTCAAAATGTCAAGTCTTGCGTAAGCGCTACGACCTTATCACGTAATTATGTGATGAGGCCAAAATCAACAATCAACATCGAAGCATTGGAGACTTTGCCTCCGCTTCAATACAACTTTATTGATAGTTATTTACCAGCGCTATTATGCGGCTAGCACACCTACATGTTTAGATAACCTCATCTAGCCCAAGTGGGCGGGTAATGCCTCTTCGCATCAAATGAAGGTTTTATCCACCTTTCCAGACAGATTTCTTGCAGATATTGCCCAAGTGGGCAACAGTTAACAACTCAACTAAACCCTTCTCCCAGTAGAATAACTATAGGTTGTGTAAACATGGTGCTCAGACATACTATTGCAAACTTAAACATAAAACAGTTAAAATTGAGGTCTTGCTGCCTTCTCTACACTTTCTATATTTTTCTCTTACATGATTACATTTTATAGGTGTGCTGAGACCGGCCCTTACTACTCATATTACAAATGTGTGTTTAGATCTTCTTCTAAGTTGAGCCCTCCCGGGGCCTTTGAATTGAGCTCCAAAATGTACCTTGATTCGAGGCGTCTTAATTTCTTTAATCTGTCTCCGCCTCTAACATTCTTTGGGACACAGTCAATTACAAAATAGCAGAGCCCTGCTTCATTTTTATTGTGCTTTGCTTCAAAATGGCGAGCCACCGGGTATGTTTTGTCAGCGTTGCGGATGGCTCTCATGTGCTGCAAGATTCTAACATGCACTGGATGAATCGTACTGCCCACGTATCTCAGACCACATGGGCACTGAAGTACGTATATGGCATAGTCTGTTTTACAGTTGAAAAAGCCTCTAATTTGTTTTCATCTTTTAGAGAGACCAACTGCATATGTTTGAATGCTAAACCCCAATTTACAGGCCTAACACTTTGTACATTTTATAAACCCTGGCTTCTTTTTTAACCAATTTGCACCACTTCCTTTTGGCTTTTGTTTTGGGGGCAGCATATTGGAGACAAGCATTTGTTTGAAAGACCTAGCTTTCCTAAGTGTAATGGCTGGTCTCTTTTGGACAAGATCTTGAAGAATGGGATCATTAGCGATCAAATGCCAGAGGCTATACCCAAGAGAACATAGAGGGTGGTGTGGAGTGCAAAAAACCGATGGATTTAGGCCCACATCCTTGTACTGGGGTGAATGTATGACATTGTTCTACATTCTGTCCATCAACTGTGTTTTTTGCAATTTTCACCCCGAGTGGGCTGGGTATGCTCAGACAAGAGCCCCAGGCTCTCCACACCACTGGAGTCAAGCTATCCAGGCTGAATGAAGGCTGATAGCCAGAAACCGGTCCTTGGATGCTTGATTCCGGTCTGGGAAAGACATGGCTTGGTAGTTCGGACTGGACTGTTCCCATGAGGCACAGGGTCAGAGCTGATTTGAATATCGCCAGTGTCTAACCCAGGGTGGTGTGGAGTGCAAAAAAACAATGGATTTAGGCCCAGATCCTTGTACTGGGGTGAATGTATGACATTGTTCGACATTCTGTCCATCAACTGTGTTTTTTGCAATTTTCACCCCGAGTGGGCTGGGTATGCTCAGACGTGAGCCCCAGGCTCTCCACACCACTGGAGTCAAGCTATCCAGGCTGAATGAAGGCTGATAGCCAGAAACCGGTCCTTGGATGCTTGATTCCGGTCTGGGAAAGACATGGCTTGGTAGTTCGGACTGGACTGTTCCCATGAGGCACAGGGTCAGAGCTGATTTGCATATCGCCAGTGTCTAACCCAGGGTGGTGTGGAGTGCAAAAAAACGATGGATTTAGGCCCAGATCCTTGTACTGGGGTGAATGTATGACATTGTTCTACATTCTGTCCATCAACTGTGTTTTTTGCAATTTTCACCCCGAGTGGGCTGGGTATGCTCAGACGTGAGCCCCAGGCTCTCCACACCACTGGAGACAAGCTATCCAGGATGAATGAAGGCTGATAGCCAGAAACCGGTCCTTGGATGCTTGATTCCGGTCTGGGAAAGACATGGCTTGGTAGTTCGGACTGGACTGTTCCCATGAGGCACAGGGTCAGAGCTGATTTGCATATCGCCAGTGTCTAACCCAGGGTGGTGTGGAGTGCAAAAAAACGATGGATTTAGGCCCAGATCCTTGTACTGGGGTGAATGTGTGACATTGTTCTACATTCTGTCCATCAACTGTGTTTTTTGCAATTTTCACCCCGAGTGGGCTGGGCATGCTCAGACGTGAGCTCCATGCTCTCCACACCACTGGAGTCAAACTATCCAGGCTGAATGAAGGCTGATAGCCAGAAACCGGTCCTTGGATGCTTGATTCCGGTCTGGGACAAACATGGCTTGGTAGTTCGGACAGGACTGTTCCCATGAGGCACAGGGTCAGAGCTGATTTGCATATTGCCAGTGTCTAACCCAGGGTGGTGTGGAGTGCAAATAAACGATGAATTTAGGCCCAGATCCTTGTACTGGGGTGAATGTATGACATTGTTCTGCATTCTGTCCATCAACTGTGTTTTTTGCAAGAGAACATAAGCAGTTGTATCAAAAAGGCAAAAAAGCGGAGCAGAGAAGACATCCTGTTCAATCAAACTAAGCCCCAAGGTAAAAAGAAAACTGAGCCAATCAGGTCAGAATGATTACCACGTACAACAAAAAACATAAAGAAGTGAGAAACATCCTAAATAGACACTGGCATTTGATCGCTAATGATATATATAAGCCGGCCGCTTTATAATCCAATCAATATATATATATATATATATTTTCAGATTGCTGCTCCTTCCAGATCAATGGGACCCATGGAAGGTGGCACAAACGCTGGCAGAGCGCACCGGCAGTAAATCCACACCAAAAGTCCAAATATATATATGTATATATATATATATATATATATATGTATATATATATATATATATATATATATATATATATATATATATATATATATATATATATATATATATATATATATATATATATATATATATATATATATATATATATATATATATATATATATATATATATATATATTACCTACTGGCGGTCGCCAGTAGGTATATATCGTTAGGATTTTTTCTCTATGGGATTTTTGAAAATTCTATGTCTAATAACTTTGGCGTTTGTGGACGGAATTGGCTGAAATTTTCAGGAAAATGGAACATTTTGTTTTTGAGCAGCTCCTGACAATTTGGGGGGGTTTCATCAAGGGGGGGCTGAGAAAAAAGGGAGGTCCCAAAACGCGTTTTTCCCATGTTAATTTCCATAGGGCGGTTGGCCTCACTTTTAGCTCGAACGGCTGAATGGATTTGCACGAAACTTGGCAAAATTGTAGGGACTGTTAGCCCGATGTGCCTTTGCTAGGTCTCAATATATGTGCTCCAGTGGATTTTGAGTAATTTAGGTTCAAAAAAAGATATATATCTGGGCGGAGCCTAACCACAGATCTGATCTGATTGGCTGTCAGCACTTCATCCAAGAAGTGTTGGCAGCCATCTTGGGACCAATATACATGATAGCACCTCATTAAAAAGCATTGTAGTTAATAGAGGGTTTTAGGACTTTAGTTACATTATAAATCATTTGTTGATGGTACCATACTCGTTTTAGGAATTGTGGTGGGTTCTAAGGTGATTTTACCATGTGAAAAAACCTTCTGCTGTGATATCATGAATATTGTTTGAAAGAAAACTAATATCTCATGATTTTCCCACAGTGGTTTGGAAGGGGATCTATAAGCTAAACTGAAAGCATATTTTCTGTAAATTCACATTATCTTTCTCAGTCATGTGAAAATGAAGTCTGACATTCTCAGTAAAACATGTACATCCAACAAGGACAGAGACTGTCAGTTGATTCCTTTGTGCTCTACTGCAGCCTCCTAAAGTGTTCTAAAGAACAACTAGAGCGCTAACAGTCCTACGTATTACAAAGGTATAGCACACCTGGAGCCATCGTGATGGGAATAAAGTGGTAACTCTTAAAACATTTAATTTAAAAAGGAACAAAATGAGGGGGTATATTATGCAATAGAAGGTATTATTAGTGCTGCAGAAAGAAAAATTAGGGCACATTTTGAGTGACTTTTCAAATCCTCTTCTATTTCATTAAAAAATTCTGACATGCAGTCTCCCAAAATGGCCACCAGAGACAAAAGAGCCCAAATGTAGCCCAAATATCACCCAGATGTAGCCCAAGTATAGCCCAATGACAGAATGTCCCAGAGTGTTCTAAAGAACAACTAGAGCGCTAACAGTCCTACTTATTACAAAGGTATGGCACACCTGAAGCCATCTTGATTGGAATAAAGTGGTAACTCTTAAAACATTTAATTTAAAAAGGAACAAAATGAGGGGGTATATTTTGCCATATGAATTATGATTAGTGCTGCAGAAAGAAAAATTAGGGCACATTTTGAGTGACTTCTCAAACCCTCTTCAATTTCATTAAAAAATTCTGACATACAGTCTCCCAAGATGGCCACCAGAGACAAAAGAGCCTAAATGTAGCCCAAATATCACCCAGATGTACCCCAAGTATAGCCCAATGACAGAATGTCCCAGAGTGTTCTAAAGAACAACTAGAGCGCTAACGGTCTTACTTATGACAAAAGTATGGCACACCAGAAGCCATCTTGATTGGAATGAAGTGGTAAGTCTGAAAACACTCAATTTAAAAAGGAACAACATGAGGGGGTTAATTTTGCCATAGAAAGTATGATTAGTGCTTCAGAAAGAAAAATTAGGGATCATTTTGAGTGACTTCTCAAATCCTCTTCTATTTCATTAAAAAAATTCTGACATGCAGACTGAAACATGCACTTTGAATACCAGCAGCAGACGTCCCTGGTGAGCAGTAGCTTTACTACAGTGATCTAATGTGCAACTAGAGTGCTAACATTCAGAATTTATGGCAAATGTGTGACACATCTGAATGCCTTCTTGATGGAACCAAAGTAAACAAGCATTGAAAATGCAATAGATCTCGCCCTCGTTTAAGTTAAAGCCATTCTGTTTGTAATGAGGTGGCTTTTTAGCTTTGCTTTTATTAGTGTTTTTTCAACTTTCATGTAAATAACATGCATCTGTATGCATATAAGTATATGTATGCATGCATTTATGTTTGTATTTATATAGATATACAGATGATATATGTTTATATATGTATGTATATATATATATTCACTGAAAAAACCATAGGTTATAGACCATATATAGTTAGGAATTAGCATTTACAAAACCTTGAAAATTCACTGAAAAAACTATAGGTTATAGACCATATATAGTTAGGAATGAGCATTTACAAAACCTTGAAAATTCACTGAAAAAACCATAGGTTATAGACCATATATAGTTAGGAATTCGCATTTACAAAACCTTATTTTACTCACACAAAACCATTGAAATTCCATATATAGTTAGTTGCACTAACTATATATCGCGCACCCGCAATCCACTGCTGATGATGTCACATATTACATCATTCATGACTTGGTCAGTGACATCACTGATGATATCACTGATGACATCTCAAATGACATCACTGATGACATCACTGATGACAACATCTGTTAGGAATTAGGTAGTTTCATTGCAGTTTCTTTCACTTTTCCTTTCCACTTGTGTGAGGGAGTCCGGTGTCCTCTGTTTGTGTCTACCTTTCGGTAGCCTCCGCCCCCTTGTTTCTTTCTTTCCTTCTATAACTAGGTGCCCGTGTTTCTGATCGGGGCTTGGTTTCTTACCTGGTTGGGTTTTTTGGGTCCTGGCCAGTACGAGTGGTACAATTCCTCGGAATCCCGTTGGGAGCATTTCTTCCTGCCTGGCGTCTTCCCGCTGGAAGCAGCGCGGCGCAGAACGAGGCTTCGTTCTGCCCTTCTGATCTCCGTCGCCTGAAACTCCGGCTCGACAGCGGACGCTAATAGGAGATTTGAGCAGCGCTTCAGGTCTAGGAAGCGGGAAAAGGACTTGGGACAATTTATTGTTAAATTTGAGAAGTATCTGGGGGCACGTCCAAAAGTCAGTAAACATTACTGCGGTGCCGATTTCCGGGGTCTTGAGTATCCAATCTGCTTCGTTGTGTGCAGTTTGGACCGTTTCACGAAGCATTTGGCTTCTAGCGTTTCGTTGTAGAACGCTTTATAATTTGTGGCCACAGATAGGATGGAGTAACATATCCATGGCAATAAATGCTGGCATATTTCGTTAAGGGGTTTTTTTAGTCAGACAAATGACTTTTTCCCCGATATAGAGTTAAACGCGTGTATTTTGGGAGCGTGTGTAACCGATCCTGGTGGACTATTTGAAAAGCATCTCCCTTTGGAAGAGCCTTCTATGTCACACAGGTAAGGAGGAACAGAGGGTGTGTTGGGCTGTGTTAAAGGTAAGGGAGGGGGATACATATGGAGGACACTGGAACCTATGAGTAACCCCTTGTACTCTTCTTTGCTTTTTTCATGCTGCAGGTTAGAAAACTTATCCTAGAGGCCTATATCAAGTTTCTCTGGCGGTGACATAGAAAGAGCCTGGGCGTTTTTCTCTCTTTCTTTGTTTTATTTTCCCACCTTCTCCCTTTGTTCGGTCCGCTTCCACGCTGAAAACTAAAGGGCGTGTGGCGTTCCGAATAGGGGCAGAGGAGTGGGGCCATCCTCGCTTCCGTGGTGTGGGACCCGTTGGGGAGAAATCCAACAGAAAACCAAGCCCACGAAATTCACGCCACCTGAGCGAGAATGGATGAGGAGGGGGATGTCTTGGAGGAGAGGGCCCCTACAATGCAGGAATTAATTGGAGCTGTTAATGCTCTTCAAATTAAAGTGCAGGAGCTACAACAGGAAAATCAGGGACTGAGACAAGAAATTAGTATAGGAAAGAACAAGGAGCCTGTTTGGGGAATGGGCAAACCTTCTGTAGTTCAGCCAGCTACGTTCCTTTTTGACAGGAGTACTAGTACTAGTAACCCCCCTCTTACAGTGAATGTTACAACGCCTACCCCTGTCCCGTTGGCTGTCCCGGAGAGGTTCTCTGGTGATTCGAGTAAATACAGTGTATTTATGAATCAGTGTCATTTACACTTTATGTGTCGTCCTGCTTCATTCCCAAATGACACCTCCAAAGTGGCGTTTGTCATTTCATATTTGGCGGGTACCGCAGCCTCCTGGGCGGTGCCTTTGGTGGACAATGATGATCCGGTTCTGTATAATTATGGAGCTTTTAAGGAGCAGATGCGTTGTTTATTTGCTAAACATGCGTTTATGCAAGCTAGTGATGCTGAGTTATTAAAATTGAGACAGGGGAAACAGGATTTGTTGACTTATGTGTCCACATTTAACCGTTTGGTATCAGAGACCCACTGGCCGGTCGATAAACGAACCTCCTTGTTCTATCAAGGGTTGTCAGAGGACTTGAAGGATGTTGTTTCGCAAGTGGTGAATCCCCCTGAGAACTGTGTAGAGTTTATTGACCTAGTGGTAAAGTTGAATCACCGATTACTGGAAAGGAAAGGAGAGAAAAACCGCTTTCAGTTGTCCAGAGTAGTTCCAATTAGAAGTGACGTTAAGAGTACAGGAGAAGGTAGAACAACTCCTGAACCTATGGAGATAGGAGGAGTTAGGGGTCCCCTGTCAGCTGAAGAAAAGAATAGAAGACGTTTACAAAATTTGTGTCTGTATTGTGGGCAAGGAGGCCATTATGCCAGGGATTGTTCGGTAAAACCATCTTCAATTCCTTCCAAGAAAGTTGTAGCTAGTGCACAAACACCTGAAGTCTCAGTGTTAGATAAACGTAATCCTTCCTACCAGATTGCTGGTATAGTAAAGAGGGTTCCCAAACATTTTATGATTACTGTCTGTTTGGTCATATCTAACAGTCATAGGGCCCCTGTATCTGCATTATTGGATTCTGGAGCCACTGGCAATTTTATGGATATTCGGTTAGCTGAACAATTACAGGTGCCTTGGATTTTGAAGGACCAACCCGAACCTGTGAGGGCCATAGATGGCACTGAGTTGTCCTCTGGTACTATAACGAAACAGACTGAATCCTTGTGTATGATATGCGACAATGGCCATTCCGAATATCTCGGATTCGATTTGATTGATGCTCCTTCATTTGGCATTGTGTTGGGGGTACCTTGGTTACAGTCCCACAATCCTAGAATTGATTGGTTTCGAAGAACTGTATCTCTGGATTCAGAGTTTTGTCTGAAAGGTTGTTATAAGGTAGCCACGGATTGGGTTACTCCTTTAACCTGTGCGGTGGGCGATGGGTTGAGGTGTGACGTGCAAAAGATTCCTGAGGCATATGTAGAGTTTGCCGAGGTATTTGACAAAGGACGAGCTAGGGATTTGCCTCCTCATCGCTCGTTCGATTGTAGAATCGATTTGGTTCCCGGGGCCACTCTACCATGTTGTCGCATATATGCCTTGTCCGAACCAGAAGAACATCATTTGAAGGAATACATAGACGAGATGTTAGCCAAAGGGTTTATTCGTCCTTCTTCCTCTCCGGCTTCCTCAGCTATTTTCTTCATACCCAAACGAGAGGGTGGCCTCCGCGCTTGTGTAGATTATAGAGCGCTCAATAAGGGTACAATTAAGAACAAGTATCCTCTTCCCTTGATACCTGTGTTGCTGGATCAACTGAAGCATGCAACGGTTTTCACGAAATTAGATCTCCGCGGGGCATACCATCTCATACGAGTCCGTGAAGGCGATGAGTGGAAAACTGCCTTCCGGACTAAGTTCGGTCTGTATGAGTATTGTGTTATGCCCTTCGGATTGTGTAACGCTCCGGCTGCTTTCCAGTTCTTCATCAACGAGGTATTAAGGGAATATTTGGACTTGAGCGTTATAGTCTATATAGACGATATCCTGATTTTTTCATGCACGGAGAAAGAACATGAGATGCATGTGCGTCAGGTCTTACAAACTTTGAGAGACCACCAGTTGTATGTGAGGCCTGAGAAGTGCTGTTTCCATACTGATAGAGTGGAGTTTTTGGGATTTCTGGTATCTGCTGAGGGGATCAGAATGGATCCACACAAGATAGAGGCTATAACATCTTGGCCACCGCCTAAATGTGTCAAGGAGGTGCAGGTATTGCTAGGATTCGCTAATTTCTATCGGCGATTTATCTCCCATTTCTCTGAGATTGTTGCCCCTATGACTATGTTATTGCGAAAGGGAGTACCATTTGTGTGGTCCTATCTAGCACAAATGTCCTTAGACCAATTGATTGGGCGCTTCACTTCAGCCCCTGTTCTTGTCCATCCTGACCCTGCGTTACCTTTTTTTGTTGAAGCGGATGCTTCCTTGAGTGCTGTCGGGGGCGTCTTATCTCAGCGAGATGTGGAGACGGGGTTTATGCATCCTGTGGCCTTCTTTTCCAAAACTTTGTTACCCGCCGAAAGAAACTATACGGTGGCAGAACGGGAATTGTTAGCCATCAAGCTCTCCTTCGAGGAGTGGAGACATCACTTATGGGGAGCTCGTCATTCCATCACCATTTACACGGACCATAAGAACCTTGAATTCTTTAGGTCCGCGCGGGCGTTGACCCCTAGGCAGATGAGGTGGGTTTCATTTTTTAATGAATACGATTTCATAATTACTTATCGTCCTGCTGCTCAGCAGTTGAAATCGGATGCCTTGTCTCGAATCCATGTTAAACAGAATGAGTGGGGGAATGATAAAGATGTGGGGTCTTTCATTGCACCAGAGAAGATTGTGGGCAGTGTGTCCTTGGATGACTTTTTGACCACTGTAAAGGATAAGTTGAAGAGCATGGATCTGACCCCTTGGGATTCTCTTCCTTCCTTTTCAATGAGAGAGGGATTGTTGTATCACGGCTCACAGTTGTTTATTCCTCCTGATTTGAAGGATACCGTGTTGCGATGGTGTCATTCATCGTCTTTAGTAGGTCATCCCGGAATAAATAAGACGAGAGAATTCTGTTTACGTTGGTTTTGGTGGGAGTCTTTGCCGCTTGATGTGCAACAATTCGTGGCATCTTGCCCTGTTTGTGCTGTGAGTAAACCATCTCATTCCAGTCCTTCTGGCCTGTTACAACCTTTGCCAGTACCCCCAGCACCTTGGCATACGATTAGTATGGATTTTGTTACAGAGTTACCGGAGGAGTCAGGGTGTACTGTGATTTTTGTTGTGGTTGATTCCTTCACAAAAATGGCCCACTTCATCCCATTACCTAAACTGCCCACTGCAAAGGAAATGGCTTTGGTCTTTGTGTCATCTATAGTGAGACTGCACGGGTTACCATCTGCTATAATATCTGACAGGGGAGCGCAGTTTGTGTCCCGTTTTTGGACGGAGTTATGTGAGGCTTTGCAAATGAAAATTTGTTTGTCTTCTGCCTATCATCCTCAGTCCGATGGCCAGACTGAGAGAATCAACCAGACGATGGAACAGTATCTGCGTTGTTTGTTGACATCTTTGACATGTAATTGGGTATTGGCTCTACCTCTAGCGGAATTCGCATACAACAATAGCGTTCATTCCGCTGTGGGTATGTCTCCCTTTTACTGTTCTATGGGATTTCATCCTAAGGCCATCCCTATCCAACCTTCGGGTCTAGTACCCGCGGTAGACTCCTTAGGAATAGCTTTGGGTAGGATTTGGGGGATAGCCCAGGAACATCTCAAGAAGGCTAAGGAGGACATGAAAAGGCAGGCCGACAAACATAGAGTGCCATCCCCTTCCTATGCTGTTGGAGACAGGGTTTGGTTGTCAACCAAGAATTTGAGATTGGAAGGATCCAGGAAACTCCAGCCTAGATTTGTGGGTCCTTTTCCCATAGCAAGAGTGATTAACCCTGTGGCCATGAGGCTGGAGTTGCCTGATGAATACGGTATACATCCGGTATTCCACACTTCATTGTTGAAGCCATATAGAGACACTGACCAGACCTTACCCCCTCCCCCTTCTGTGATAGTGGATGGCGAAGAGGAATACGAGGTTAATGCTATTCTCGATGCTAGGAGGAGAAGAGGGAAGTTGATGTACTTGATTGATTGGAAAGGGTACCCTCCTGAGGAGCGGACATGGGAACCAGCGACTGGAGTGCATGCCCCTCGTTTAGTTAGATTGTTCCATCTCAGACACCCGACTAAACCCCGTCCGGTTGGGAGGCCTTTGAGGGGAGGTACTGTTAGGAATTAGGTAGTTTCATTGCAGTTTCTTTCACTTTTCCTTTCCACTTGTGTGAGGGAGTCCGGTGTCCTCTGTTTGTGTCTACCTTTCGGTAGCCTCCGCCCCCTTGTTTCTTTCTTTCCTTCTATAACTAGGTGCCCGTGTTTCTGATCGGGGCTTGGTTTCTTACCTGGTTGGGTTTTTTGGGTCCTGGCCAGTACGAGTGGTACAATTCCTCGGAATCCCGTTGGGAGCATTTCTTCCTGCCTGGCGTCTTCCCGCTGGAAGCAGCGCGGCGCAGAACGAGGCTTCGTTCTGCCCTTCTGATCTCCGTCGCCTGAAACTCCGGCTCGACAGCGGACGCTAATAGGAGATTTGAGCAGCGCTTCAGGTCTAGGAAGCGGGAAAAGGACTTGGGACAATTTATTGTTAAATTTGAGAAGTATCTGGGGGCACGTCCAAAAGTCAGTAAACATTACTGCGGTGCCGATTTCCGGGGTCTTGAGTATCCAATCTGCTTCGTTGTGTGCAGTTTGGACCGTTTCACGAAGCATTTGGCTTCTAGCGTTTCGTTGTAGAACGCTTTATAATTTGTGGCCACAGATAGGATGGAGTAACATATCCATGGCAATAAATGCTGGCATATTTCGTTAAGGGGTTTTTTTAGTCAGACAAATGACTTTTTCCCCGATATAGAGTTAAACGCGTGTATTTTGGGAGCGTGTGTAACCGATCCTGGTGGACTATTTGAAAAGCATCTCCCTTTGGAAGAGCCTTCTATGTCACACAGGTAAGGAGGAACAGAGGGTGTGTTGGGCTGTGTTAAAGGTAAGGGAGGGGGATACATATGGAGGACACTGGAACCTATGAGTAACCCCTTGTACTCTTCTTTGCTTTTTTCATGCTGCAGGTTAGAAAACTTATCCTAGAGGCCTATATCAAGTTTCTCTGGCGGTGACATAGAAAGAGCCTGGGCGTTTTTCTCTCTTTCTTTGTTTTATTTTCCCACCTTCTCCCTTTGTTCGGTCCGCTTCCACGCTGAAAACTAAAGGGCGTGTGGCGTTCCGAATAGGGGCAGAGGAGTGGGGCCATCCTCGCTTCCGTGGTGTGGGACCCGTTGGGGAGAAATCCAACAACATCCAGTGACTGTATGTTTCTGTAAAGTTAAAATATGTCTTACATATTGAAGAATGAGTGGATGTATAAGTGTCTGGATGAAGGATTTAGTAGGTGCATGACTGACTGTATGAGTGAGTGATTAAATGTGTCTCACTGAGTGCATGGGTTAGTGACTAAACTGTCTTAATTTGTGCATCATTATGTCTGTTGTTCTGTAAACTGTTGCATGTGTTGATAAGTAGCTATATGAGTAACTATATGGGTTATTGATTGGTTGCCCAAGTATTTGTATGGAAGACTGAGTGTGTGTGTGGGTGGCTGGGAGGTGTATGACTCTGTGCATAGATGTGTGAGCAGTTGATTCACTAGATGTATGGTTTCAAAAGTGCATGTGGAAACAGCTGTATGGGTGGTTGACTGTGTGCATGAGTGTATTGGTGAGTGAATGGATATCTCAGTGCTACATGTCAAAGTAAGTACATATGTAAAACACAGTACATGTGAGAGTTGACATATATAAATAACTGTGCATAAGAGCCAGTGAATGTGTGAGTGGCTGTATGGATCATTGTGAACTTGTATCAGGGATTGTATAAGAGTAAATATGTGTTAGTATATGTTTGAATAAGTAAAGTTTGTATAACTGTATAGTTGAGGAAATGGAGGTGTGATTGATTCTTTGCATGACTGACTAGGTGTGTGAGTAACTCCGTGGATGAGTGACAGTCTGTGAGTGTCTGTTTACACTGATTGTATCTAAGGTTATATTAGAGTCTGAAGAGGTTCATCGTATTATCACATGAATGATATCATCAGTGATGTGATCAGTAATGTCAAATGAGATGTCATCAGTGATGTCATCAGTGATGTCATTTGAGATGTCATCAGTGATGTCATTTGAGATGTCATCAGTGATGTCATCAGTGATGTCACTGACCATGTCATGAATGATGTAATATGTGACATCATCATCAGTGGATTGCGGGTGCGCGATATATAGTTAGTGCAACTAACTATATATGGAATTTCAATGGTTTTGTGTGAGTAAAATAAGGTTTTGTAAATGCGAATTCCTAACTATATATGGTCTATAACCTATGGTTTTTTCAGTGAATATATATATATATATATATATATATATATATATATATATATATATTACCTACTGGCGGTAGCCCGTAGGTATATATAGTTAGGACCTAGTTTCCATAGGAAATCCCCAACATTCTATTGGGAATAACTTTGGCGCTGGTTGATGAATCTTCGCAAATTTCTCAAAGAAGATGGCTCGTTCCGCTCTTCTCCTTCCCTGAAAGTTTGGGGGGGATTCGTCAAGTGGGGGCTGAGAAAAAAGGGGGGTCCCAAAACGTGTTTTCCCCATGTTAATTTCCATAGGACCTTTAGACTCGGCTACAGCCCGAATGGCTGAACGGAATTATTTGAAATTTGGTAAAATGGAAGAGATTGGTTCGCAGATTACGCTTTTCTTTAAATGGTGTAAATCCGTCCAGTATTTGCTGAGAAAATTGCATGTAAAATCAATTATATATCTATCGGCGCGCACGCGTGCGCGCACTCTCCCCGCCTGCCTGCCTGAAATCGGGCCGCCGCGCTGCCCGCGGCGACCCGGAAGTGCTGGGGCCGGCCGGCCAATCCCAGAGCGGCCGTCTGGAAATGCCCGCCCCCGCCGCGAGGGGGAAGAAGGACGATGGCAGCTGACTGTGCAGGGCTCCCGTGATGGGAGGGAGCCCTGCCACCTGTATGACAAGTGTCATTTGCACCTACGAGTGCCCACCTCGTTTTTGTCCCCGCCTGCCTGCCTGAAATAGGGCCGCCGCGCTGCCCGCGGCGACCCGGAAGTGCTGGGGCCGGCCGGCCAATCCCAGCGCGGCCGGCTGGAAATGCCCGCCCCCGCCGCGAGGCACGGCACGGCGTAGCAAAGCATGACATTACATGACAGCTTGTCATGGTTTTATGAATAAGATGCTATATGTGTGTCATGTGAAAATTGTTGTAAATGGTGGACGAAAGATTTCAGAATAGAACAAACATATTAACTAGTGAACTCGTGTTTTTTTCTATAATTCGGATAAGATTTAAGGGCTGTTTCTTGTTTGGATGCCAGTACAGCAGATTATAACATTCATTTACATAAACAGCCGCCTGACGTCATATGTTAATGAGGCCGGCTGGTGTTAATCAGCGCTGTGATTGGTCTTTAGGCAGGCTGACTGTACCGCAGATGATCTAAAGCGAACCCTATCATTAAACGGAGTAAGGAATTGGCACAAACTGTGCGATCCTGGGCAAATCCCATCGCCTTCAGCGCGCCAGGCTCCATATTTTTCTGAACCAAAGCGCCTAAAACGGTCGTAAGGTCTGTGGTGTGCGCTATATGGATGGATAAATAGCATTTCCGTCACAATTCAGGCATACCAGCCAAGGGGGAGCCACGGGGAGCCGTGTGTGCAAACTCGAGGACGCAGGAGGCGGGTCAGACTGTAAAAAGCGAACAGAGGTACCGAACGTACATACCGGCTTCCAGTGCCGGCTGGGCACACGGGGCTTTCCGTAACACGTACACACCAGCCTTGTGCGCGGCAGTGTCACTAGTATTATGCGCACAGATAAAACATCTTACGCAAGTACAATACTGTAACCACACCGCCCTTCCCTAATGAAATAGTTATCCAATTGGGGATAGCTACGGCTACTTCCATAAATACAATTGGCTTACAATACGAAACTCACAGTCATTCGCTTTTTTTTTCATTTTGGTGAATTGGGCGCAATACAATTTAGATATAATTAGTATTTATATATAAAAAGTAGTGAACCTTTTGCTATCCCCAACATAAGTTAAAGCAGTGCTTCTATTTAATGAGAAGACGCCACGTTCTTTCTCTTACACGTTTAGGACGCCGTGGAATTAAAGATGCGCACCTTTTATCCTGAGGTCGTTCAGTCTGTGCTTCGTTCTTTGATAGAGTGCGCGTGCCCGAGCCTATCGCGGCCTCCCGTGCTGAACCCACCTCTTTACCAGTGTTGCCCGGAAGCTTAGCTAAGCTCTTTTTGGGCGCGTGCACGTTGTCGGTTATCTGATTAAGTATCAATCCTGTGAATTACTGTTATCTGATTACTTACTAATGGATTGTTAATTTTCTGCGGTCCTATCAGACAGTCCCAGGTGTACTTTGGGGTTATGTATACTTTTCGGGTCGTGCACCTGCAAAAGATTCAGGGTGCTCCGTGTTCGTAGCGGGTACATTAGGGAGCTTAACCGGGAATTAATAAATATAAGCTAAAATGAACGGTTATTCATAGCGCTTAGAAACGGCAGTAGGCGCGCAGTAGCACACTCTTCATAAAACGGGAATTTATTATGATTATGTAGACATGTCGCCTCGTTGAAATAAAACGCTTTAATTTGGAAAAAGTCCATTGAAAGGGCAAAGGCAATTTTTTAGACGCCCCTCACAAACACGGGTTGCTTGTTAATATGGTTTTGCAAGCAGAGAGTGGATGAGAAAGCACGGCGAAGGAGGTTATGGGCAAAGATTCCAAAACAAACAACCGTTTGTCTATTTTTGCAACAATAATGTTCATTATAACGAATTTCCACTCGCATTTCATTCGGATTACCACAAGGACTACCTAGAAAGTGTCAATGTTATGTGAATATGACTTGTTCATCCCTTCCGCTTAAACTATTTATGCATTTGTATATTTATTTGAACGTTTTTAAAGAGCTCTTTGTCCTATTTTTGGTTACTTCAGAGAGCTAAAAATGCAAAACCTATGACCAGCCGACTTCCTTACTCCTGCAGTGCTAAATGTTCCATAGAGATGCGTTTGCATATGACGAGCGGCGTGATCCTCTGCACCAAATGTGTTATACTTCAAATCCAACAGCACCAAAATGACCTTCAATAGGCTGTGATCTCGAGCAAAGGGAGCAGAAGAGAAGCTAGTCCAAGGTGAAGTGTGATAAAGAGCTTCAGAAGGAGTGCCGGGGCCTCGCAGCGCTAGGACTTCACTGGCAGTGTAAGGACTGCGCTGGCATGCGAAGAGTATTACTCCCTCTTACCTCAAATGAAGATCAGGATTATTGGGGATAGGGGGATGGAAGGTGGGTTGGTAACCGAAACCGAGGGGTAATGCGGGACAAGGCTTTCACCATGAGATGAAGATGAAGGCGAGAGGAGCAGAGAACAGAACATTTACTAAACTTTGTAGCCAAAAATAAAACCTGTGTGCCAGACGCTTTTTCACCAAAAATAGCCGCCGATTGTTGTGCCTGTCGCCTGCCCTCGCTGTCCGTCCCTGTCTGGGCGCTGTTCTCGCGGCATGCGTTTCTTGCTGATAAATATTATTCGGGTACCTAATCCTGTTTATTTATAAGATGGATAAGTGATTGCCAGCCTCTGCTGAATTTTTGAAACAAAATTTGCTTCCTTAGTGATATATACATACACACACATAAACCATTTGTTTTACTTTGAGAGAGGAAAACAAACCCACTACTCCGTTTTTTGGGTTAGGCACATACATTTTTGTGCTTTTATGTAGTGTGGACGTGTTGCTAGGGAATGTCAGACTGTTGTATAGAGGTTGCACTAGGATAAGAAAACACTTGGAAAATAGCAGGAAACAAATATATATTATATATATATATTAGCTTTTAAAAAACCAATGAAATTCACTGAAAAAACCATAGGTTATAGACTATATATAGTTAGGAATTAGCCTTTAAAAAACCTTGGAAATTCACTGAAAAAACCATAGGTTTTAGGCCTTATATAGTTAGGAATTAACATATAAAAAACCATTGAAATTCCTCCTATATAGTTAGCTGGACATTTTATTGATATAAAACCAATGAAATTCCACATATAGTTATTTGCACTAACTATATATTTCGTGCATCCGCAATCCAATGCTGATGATGTCACATATTACATCATTCATGACATGGTCAGTGACATCACTGATGACAGCTCATTTAACATCAATGATCACACCACTGATGATATACTTCATGTGATAATACAATGCACCTCCTTACACTCTAATATAACCTCTGTTACACCTAGTGTAAAATACAGAGTATCATTTTTGAAACTATTAACACACCAATACCATTTACTACATACGCACTCACTGATTCCTACGTCTACATGCACATTCATTCATTCACCCATAAGGTCACTCGTACATACAGTCACTCATCATTACAACACTATCATATGCACTCATACACCTATGCAGACACTCACACACTGCCACTCATCCATGGAGTTACTCACACACCGAGTCAGTCCTGTAAAGAATCAATCACACTTTGATTTCTTCATCTATACAGTTAAACACAGAACAGCTTACATTTTCACAGATATACTAACACATACTTACTCACTTATACAATCAAATCCTTCATCCATACTCTTATACATCCACTCATTCTTCAATATGTAAAACATATTTAAACTTTACAAAAACACACAGTCACTGGATGATGCCATCAGTGATGTCATTTGAGATGTCATCAGTGATGTCATCAGTGATGTCACTGACCATGTCATGAATGATGTAATATGTGACATCATCAGCATTGGATTGCGGATGCGCGAAATATATAGTTAGTGCAACTAACTATATGTGGAATTTCATTGGTTTTATATCAATAAAATGTCCAGCTAACTATATAGGAGGAATTTCAATGGTTTTTTATATGTTAATTCCTAACTATATAAGGCCTAAAACCTATGGTTTTTTCAGTGAATTTCCAAGGTTTTTTAAAGGCTAATTCCTAACTATATATAGTCTATAACCTATGGTTTTTTCAGTGAATATATATATATATATATATATATATATATATATATATATATATATATATATATATATATATATATTGTGTGTGTGTATATATATGTATGATTGTTTCATTTTACTTTTGAAATATTGTTAATATTTTTATTTATTGCATTTTGTAAATTATTTAAATATTGTTTTTATATTTTGGTATTATTTATGTATATATGTAATTTACATAATTATTAAAACGATTACATTTGTTATCACATTATTATTTTGGATTTTATTTTACACAAATCGAATATAATGGTAGAAATATGTTTTTTAGATTCTTGGCTTATTGATTGATATTCTTTTTGACAGTCTTTTTGATTCAATATTTTAGTAGTTAAATACAAAGTATGTAAATTCCATAGTAATGTAGACAATATTTTTGACGGATATATGATGTTACAACGCGTACTTTTAGCACGCATACCATTACCACGGATTTTTTACAACGCAGGTCATGTTACAACGGATACCTTTACAACGCAATACACTACAACGCAGATACTATTACAACGCATACCATTACAACGTAAGTATAGGTAAGTATATAATATTAATATATATTGTAAATAATTATTTTTGTAATATTTAATTTAATTTTTAATTATTAAATAATTAAATAATAATATTAATGAAATTAAATTAATTTTAATTTTAATATTTGTAAATATATATTAAAAATACCCCTCTACCCCAAAACCCAAACCCAGCCCTAAAACCTAAAAATACCCCTGTACCCCAAAACCCAAACCCAACCCTAAAACCTAAAAATACCCCTGTACCCCATAACCCAAACCCAGCCCTAAAACCTAAAAATACCCCTGTACCCTAAAACCCAAACCCAACCCTAAAACCTAAAAATACCCCTGTACCCCAAAACCCAAACCCAGCCCTAAAACCTAAAAATACCCCTGTACCCCAAAACCCAAACCCAGCCCTAAAACCTAAAAATACCCCTGTACCCCAAAACCCAAACCCAGCCCTAAAACCTAAAAATACCCCTGTACCCCATAACCCAAACCCAGCCCTAAAACCTAAAAATACCCCTGTACCCCAAAACCCAAACCCAGCCCTAAAACCTAAAAATACCCCTGAACCCCAAAACCCAAACCCAGCCCTAAAACCTAAAAATACCCCTGTACCCCAAAACCCAAACCCAGCCCTAAAACCTAAAAATACCTCTGTACCCCATAACCCAAATCCAGCCCTAAAACCTAAAAATACCCCTGTACCCCATAACCCAAACCCAGCCCTAAAACCTAAAAATACCCCTGTACCCCAAAACCCAAACCCAGCCCTAAAACCTAAAAATACCCCTGTACCCATAACCCAAACCCAGCCCTAAAACCTAAAAATACCCCTGTACCCCAAAACCCAAACCCAGCCCTAAAACCTAAAAATACCCCTGTACCCCAAAACCCAAACCCAGCCCTAAAACCTAAAAATACCCCTGTACCCCATAACCCAAACCCAGCCCTAAAACCTAAAAATACCCCTGTACCCCAAAACCCAAACCCAGCCCTAAAACCTAAAAATACCCCTGTACCCCATAACCAAATACCACTAAAAAATGTTAAACTTACCTATAATAATACTTACGATGTAATGGTATGCGTTGTAATAGTATGTGCGTTGTAGTGTATTGCGATGTAAAGGTATGCGTTGTAAAATGACCAGCGTTGTCAATGTATGCGTGGTAATGGTATGCGTTGTAAAAAATCCGTGGTAACAGTTACATACCATTTTTGACACTACGGGGCGTATTAGGTTGGCGGGCGGACCTGGTTCTGCCCCCATCCTAG
>NW_028253410.1:0-53693 GCF_964263255.1 Lissotriton vulgaris
GCTAATTGTTAAGCATGGCCGAAATCAGCGAAATCGCGGTCCGCGAAATCGTGCGAAAGTGAATTCGCGATCCGCATAATTCGCGAATTCGTGCGAAATTGCGAATTTTTGTTTTTTTGCGTGTTCGCAGGCATTTTTGAGTGTTCGCAGGGTTTTTTGCGTGTTCGAGGGCCGCTTGCATGGCGAAGTTACCCATGCGGTTGTGTATGTGGGCACAGCACCCTCTGGTTTACACTGCCACCCTCTGGTTCACCACTGACACCCTCTGGTTTACCACTGCCACCCTCAGGTTCATCACTGCCACCCTCTGGTTCACCCCTGCCATCCTCAGGTTCAGCACTCACTACTGCCACCCTCTTGTTTATCACAGCACCCTCTGGTTCACCCCTGCTGCCACCCTCTGGTTCAGCACTCACCACTGCCACCCTCTAGTTCATCACAACACCCTCTGGTTCACCAGTGCCACCCTCTGGTTCATCCCTGCCACCCTCTGATTCATCACTGCCATGCTCTGGTTCAGCACTGCCACCCTCTGGTTCATCACAGCACCCTCTGGTTCATCACAGCACCTCTGGTTCACCCCTGCCACCCTCTGGTACAGCACTGTCACCCTCTGCCTCATCCGTGCCACCCTCTGGTTAATCCCTGCCACCCTCTGGCTCATCACTGCCGCCCTCTGGTTCAGCACTGCCACCCTCTACTTCATCACAGCACCCTCTGGTTCATCACAGCACTTCTGGTTCACCCCTGCCACCCTCTGGTACAGCACTGTCAACCTCTGCTTCATCACTACCACCCTCTGGTTCAGCACTGCCACCCTCTGGTTCATCACAGCACCCTCTGGTTCATCACAGCACCTCTGGTTCACCCCTGCCACCCTCTGGTACAGCACTGTCACACTCTGCTTCATCCCTGCCACCCTCTGGTTCATCCCTGCCACCCTCTGGTTCATCATTGCCACCCTCTGGTTCAGCACTGCCACCCTCTGGTTCATCACAGCACCCTCTGGTTCACCAGTGCCACCCTCTGGTTAATCCCCGCCACCCTCTTGCTCATCCCTGCCACCCTCTGGTTCATCACTACCACCCTCTGGTTCAGCACTGCCACCCTCTGGTTCATCACAGCACCCCTTGGTTCATCACAGCACCTCTGGTTCACCCCTGCTACCCTCTGGTACAGCACTGTCACCCTCTGCTTCATCCCTGCCACCCTCTGGTTCATCCCTGCCACCCTCTGGATTATCACTACCACCCTCTGGTTCAGCACTGCCACGCTCTGGTTCATCACAGCACCCTCTGGTTCACCAGTGCCAACCACTGGTTCATCCCTGCCACCCTCTGGTTCATCCCTGCCACCCTCTGGTTCATCACTACACCCCTCTGGTTCAGCACTGCCACCCTCTGGTTCATCACAGCACACTCTGGCTCATCACAGCACCTCTGGTTCACCCCTGCCACCCTCTGGTACAGCACTCTCACCCTCTGCGTCACCCCTGGCACCCTCTGGTTCATCCCTGCCACCCTCTGGTTCATCACTACCACCCTCTGGTTCAGCAATGCCTCCCTCTGGTTCAGGTTCATCACAGCACTCTCTGGTTCATCACAGCACCTCTGGTTCACCCCTGCCACCCTCTTGTACAGCACTGTCACCCTCTGCTTCATCCCTGCCACCCTCTGGTTCATCCCTGCCACCCTCTGGTTTATCACTGCCACCCTCTGGTTCAGCACTGCCACCCTCTGGTTCATCACAGCACCCTCTGGTTCACCAGTGCCACCCTCCAAGTTCATCCCTGCCGCCCTCTGGTTCATCCCTGCCACCCTCTAGTTCATCACTACCACCGTCTGGTTCAGCACTGCCACCCTCTGGTTCATCACAGCACCCTCTGGTTAATCACAGCACCTCTGGTGCAGCACTGCCATCCTCTGGTAGAGCACTGTCACCCTCTGCCTCATTCCTGCCGCCCTCTGGTTCAGCACTGCCACCATCTGGTTCATCACAACACACTCTGGTTCACCAGTGCCACCCTCTGGTTCATCCCTGCCACCCTCTGGTTCATCCCTGCCACCCCCTGGTGCATCGCTGCCACCCTCTGGTTCAGCACAGCCACCCTCTGGTTCATCAGAGCACCCTCTGGTTCATCACAGCACCTCTGGTTCACCCCTGCCACCCTCTGGTATAGCACTGTCACCCTCTGCTTCATCCCTGCCACCCTCTGGTTCATCCCTGCCACCCTCTGGTTCATCCCTGCCACCCTCTGGTTCATCACTACCAACCTCTGGTTCAGCACTGCCACCCGCTGGTTCATCACAGCACCCTCTGGTTCATCACAGCACCTCTGGTTCACCCCTGCCACCTTCTGGTACAGCACTGTCACCCTCTGCTTCATCCCTGCTGCCCTCTGGTTCATCCCTGCCACCCTCTGGTTTATCACTACCACCCTCCGGTTCAGCACTGCCACCCTCTGGTTCACCAGTGCCACCCACTGGTTCATCCCTGCCACCCTCTGGTTCATCACTACAACCCTCTGGTTCAGCACTGCCACCATCTGGTTCATCACAGCACCCTCTGGCTCATCACAGCACCTCTGGTTCATCACTGCCACCCTCTGGTTCAGCACTGCCACCCTCTAGTTCATCACAGCACCCTCTGGTTCATCACAGCACCTCTGGTTCACCCCTGCCACCCTCTGGTACAGCACTGTCACACTCTGCTTCATCCCTGCCACCCTCTGGTTCATCCCTGCCACCCTCTGGTTCATCACTGCCACCCTCTGGTTCAGCACTGCCACCCTCTGGTTCATCACAGCACCCTCAGGTTCACCAGTGCCATTATCTGGTTCATACCTGCCACCCTCTGGTTCATCACTGCCACCCTCTGGTTCAGCACTGCCACCTCTGGTTCATCACAGCACCCTGTAGTTCATCACAGCACCTCTGGTTCACCCCTGCCACCCTCTGGTACAGCACTGTCACACTCTGCTTCATCCCTGCCACCCTCTGGTTCACGCCTGCCACCCTCTGGTTCATCACTGCCACCCTCTGGTTCAGCACTGCCACCCTCTGGTTCATCACAGCACCCTCAGGTTCACCAGTGCCACCCTCTGGTTCATACCTGCCACCCTCTGGTTCATCACTACCACCCTCTGGTTCAGCACTGCCACCCTCTAGTTCATCACAGCACCCTCTGGTTCATCACAGCACCTCTGGTTCACCCCTGCCACCCTCTGGTACAGCACTGTCACCCTCTGCTTCATCCCTGCCGCCCTCTGGTTCATCCCTGCCACCCTCTGGTTTATCACTACCACCCTCTGGTTAAGCACTGCCACCGTCTGGTACATCGCAGCACCCTCTGGTTCACCAGTGCCACCCACTGGTTCATCCCTGCCACCCTCTGGTTCATCACTACACCCCTCTGGTTCAGCACTGCCACCCTCTGGTTCATCACAGCACCCTCTGGCTCATCACAGCACCTCTGGTTCACCCCTGCCAACCTCTGGTACAGCACTGTCACCCTCTGCGTCACCCCTTCCACCCTCTGGTTCATCCCTACCACCCTCTGGTTCATCACTACCACCCTCTGGTTCAGCACTGCCACCCTCTGGTTCATCACAGCACCCTCTGGTTCATCACAGCACCTCTGGTTCACCCTTGCCACCCTCTTGTACAGCACTGTCACCCTCTGCTTCATCCCTGCCACCCTCTGGTTCATCCCTGCCACCCTCTGGTTTATCACTGCCACCCTCTGGTTCAGCACTGCCACCCTCTGGTTCATCACAGCACCCTCGGGTTCACCAGTGCCACCCTCTGGTTCATCCCTGCCACCCTCTGGTTCATCCCTGCCACCCTCTGGTTCATCACTACCACCGTCTGGTTCAGCACTGCCACCCTCTGGTTCATCACAGCACCCTCTGGTTCATCACAGCACCTCTGGTCCACCCCTGCCATCCTCTGGGACAGTACTGCCACCCTCTGCCTCATCCCTGCCACCCTCTGGTTCAGCACTGCCACGCTCTGGTTCATCAAAACACCCTCTGGTTCACCAGTGCCACCCTCTGGTTCATCCCTGCCACCCCCTGGTTCATCACTGCCACCCTCTGGTTCAGCACTGCCACTCTCTGGTTCATCACAGCACCCTCTGGTTCATCACATCACCTCTGGTTCACCCCTGCCACCCTCTGGTATAGCACTGTCACCCTCTGCTTCATCCCTGCCACCCTCTGGTTCATCCCTGCCACCCTCTGGTTCATCCCTGCCACCCTCTGGATCATCACTACCACCCTCTGGTTCAGCACTGCCACCCTCTGGTTCATCACAGCACCCTCTGGTTCATCACAGCACCTCTGGTTCACCCCTGCCACCCTCTGGTACAGCACTGTCACCCTCTGCTTCATCCCTGCCGCCCTCTGGTTCATCCCTGCCACCCTCTGGTTTATCACTACCACCCTCTGGTTCAGCACTGCCACCCTCTGGTTCATCACAGCACCCTCTGGTTCACCAGTGCCACCCACTGGTTCATCCCTGGCACCCTCTGGTTCATCCCTGCCACCCTCTGGTTCATCACTACCACCCTCTGGTTCAGCAATGCCTCCCTCTGGTTCAGGTTCATCACAGCACTCTCTGGTTCATCACAGCACCTCTGGTTCACCCCTGCCACCCTCTTGTACAGCACTGTCACCCTCTGCTTCATCCCTGCCACCCTCTGGTTCATCCCTGCCACCCTCTGGTTTATCACTGCCACCCTCTGGTTCAGCACTGCCACCCTCTGGTTCATCACAGCACCCTCTGGTTCACCAGTGCCACCCTCCAAGTTCATCCCTGCCACCCTCTGGTTCATCCCTGCCACCCTCTAGTTCATCACTACCACCGTCTGGTTCAGCACTGCCACCCTCTGGTTCATCACAGCACCCTCTGGTTAATCACAGCACCTCTGGTGCAGCACTGCCATCCTCTGGTAGAGCACTGTCACCCTCTGCCTCATTCCTGCCGCCCTCTGGTTCAGCACTGCCACCATCTGGTTCATCACAACACACTCTGGTTCACCAGTGCCACCCTCTGGTTCATCCCTGCCACCCTCTGGTTCATCCCTGCCACCCCCTGGTGCATCGCTGCCACCCTCTGGTTCAGCACAGCCACCCTCTGGTTCATCAGAGCACCCTCTGGTTCATCACAGCACCTCTGGTTCACCCCTGCCACCCTCTGGTATAGCACTGTCACCCTCTGATTCATCCCTGCCACCCTCTGGTTCATCCCTGCCACCCTCTGGTTCATCCCTGCCACCCTCTGGTTCATCACTACCACCCTCTGGTTCAGCACTGCCACCCTCTGGTTCATCACAGCACCCTCTGGTTCATCACAGCACCTCTGGTTCACCCATGCCACCCTCTGGTACAGCACTGTCACCCTCTGCTTCATCCCTGCTGCCCTCTGGTTCATCCCTGCCACCCTCTGGTTTATCACTACCACCCTCCGGTTCAGCACTGCCACCCTCTGGTTCACCAGTGCCACCCACTGGTTCATCCCTGCCACCCTCTGGTTCATCACTACAACCCTCTGGTTCAGCACTGCCACCATCTGGTTCATCACAGCACCCTCTGGCTCATCACAGCACCTCTGGTTCATCACTGCCACCCTCTGGTTCAGCACTGCCACCCTCTAGTTCATCACAGCACCCTCTGGTTCATCACAGCAGCTCTGGTTCACCCCTGCCACCCTCTGGTACAGCACTGTCACACTCTGCTTCATCCCTGCCACCCTCTGGTTCATCCCTGCCACCCTCTGGTTCATCACTGCCACCCTCTGGTTCAGCACTGCCACCCTCTGGTTCATCACAGCACCCTCAGGTTCACCAGTGCCATTATCTGGTTCATACCTGCCACCCTCTGGTTCATCACTGCCACCCTCTGGTTCAGCACTGCCACCCTCTGGTTCATCACAGCACCCTCAGGTTCACCAGTGCCACCCTCTGGTTCATACCTGCCACCCTCTGGTTCATCACTACCACCCTCTGGTTCAGCACTGCCACCCTCTAGTTCATCACAGCACCCTCTGGTTCATCACAGCACCTCTGGTTCACCCCTGCCACCCTCTGGTACAGCACTGTCACCCTCTGCTTCATCCCTGCCGCCCTCTGGTTCATCCCTGCCACCCTCTGGTTTATCACTACCACCCTCTGGTTAAGCACTGCCACCGTCTGGTACATCACAGCACCCTCTGGTTCACCAGTGCCACCCACTGGTTCATCCCTGCCACCCTCTGGTTCATCACTACACCCCTCTGGTTCAGCACTGCCACCCTCTGGTTCATCACAGCACCCTCTGGCTCATCACAGCACCTCTGGTTCACCCCTGCCAACCTCTGGTACAGCACTGTCACCCTCTGCGTCACCCCTTCCACCCTCTGGTTCATCCCTACCACCCTCTGGTTCATCACTACCACCCTCTGGTTCAGCACTGCCACCCTCTGGTTCATCACAGCACCCTCTGGTTCATCACAGCACCTCTGGTTCACCCTTGCCACCCTCTTGTACAGCACTGTCACCCTCTGCTTCATCCCTGCCACCCTCTGGTTCATCCCTGCCACCCTCTGGTTTATCACTGCCACCCTCTGGTTCAGCACTGCCACCCTCTGGTTCATCACAGCACCCTCGGGTTCACCAGTGCCACCCTCTGGTTCATCCCTGCCACCCTCTGGTTCATCCCTGCCACCCTCTGGTTCATCACTACCACCGTCTGGTTCAGCACTGCCACCCTCTGGTTCATCACAGCACCCTCTGGTTCATCACAGCACCTCTGGTCCACCCCTGCCATCCTCTGGGACAGTACTGCCACCCTCTGCCTCATCCCTGCCACCCTCTGGTTCAGCACTGCCACGCTCTGGTTCATCAAAACACCCTCTGGTTCACCAGTGCCACCCTCTGGTTCATCCCTGCCACCCCCTGGTTCATCACTGCCACCCTCTGGTTCAGCACTGCCACTCTCTGGTTCATCACAGCACCCTCTGGTTCATCACATCACCTCTGGTTCACCCCTGCCACCCTCTGGTATAGCACTGTCACCCTCTGCTTCATCCCTGCCACCCTCTGGTTCATCCCTGCCACCCTCTGGTTCATCCCTGCCACCCTCTGGATCATCACTACCACCCTCTGGTTCAGCACTGCCACCCTCTGGTTCATCACAGCACCCTCTGGTTCATCACAGCACCTCTGGTTCACCCCTGCCACCCTCTGGTACAGCACTGTCACCCTCTGCTTCATCCCTGCCGCCCTCTGGTTCATCCCTGCCACCCTCTGGTTTATCACTACCACCCTCTGGTTCAGCACTGCCCCCCTCTGGTTCATCACAGCACCCTCTGGTTCACCAGTGCCACCCACTGGTTCATCCCTGGCACCCTCTGGTTCATCCCTGCCACCCTCTGGTTCATCACTACCACCCTCTGGTTCAGCAATGCCTCCCTCTGGTTCAGGTTCATCACAGCACTCTCTGGTTCATCACAGCACCTCTGGTTCACCCCTGCCACCCTCTTGTACAGCACTGTCACCCTCTGCTTCATCCCTGCCACCCTCTGGTTCATCCCTGCCACCCTCTGGTTTATCACTGCCACCCTCTGGTTCAGCACTGCCACCCTCTGGTTCATCACAGCACCCTCTGGTTCACCAGTGCCACCCTCCAAGTTCATCCCTGCCACCCTCTGGTTCATCCCTGCCACCCTCTAGTTCATCACTACCACCGTCTGGTTCAGCACTGCCACCCTCTGGTTCATCACAGCACCCTCTGGTTAATCACAGCACCTCTGGTGCAGCACTGCCATCCTCTGGTAGAGCACTGTCACCCTCTGCCTCATTCCTGCCGCCCTCTGGTTCAGCACTGCCACCATCTGGTTCATCACAACACACTCTGGTTCACCAGTGCCACCCTCTGGTTCATCCCTGCCACCCTCTGGTTCATCCCTGCCACCCCCTGGTGCATCGCTGCCACCCTCTGGTTCAGCACAGCCACCCTCTGGTTCATCAGAGCACCCTCTGGTTCATCACAGCACCTCTGGTTCACCCCTGCCACCCTCTGGTATAGCACTGTCACCCTCTGCTTCATCCCTGCCACCCTCTGGTTCATCCCTGCCACCCTCTGGTTCATCCCTGCCACCCTCTGGTTCATCACTACCACCCTCTGGTTCAGCACTGCCACCCTCTGGTTCATCACAGCACCCTCTGGTTCATCACAGCACCTCTGGTTCACCCCTGCCACCCTCTGGTACAGCACTGTCACCCTCTGCTTCATCCCTGCTGCCCTCTGGTTCATCCCTGCCACCCTCTGGTTTATCACTACCACCCTCCGGTTCAGCACTGCCACCCTCTGGTTCACCAGTGCCACCCACTGGTTCATCCCTGCCACCCTCTGGTTCATCACTACAACCCTCTGGTTCAGCACTGCCACCATCTGGTTCATCACAGCACCCTCTGGCTCATCACAGCACCTCTGGTTCATCACTGCCACCCTCTGGTTCAGCACTGCCACCCTCTAGTTCATCACAGCACCCTCTGGTTCATCACAGCACCTCTGGTTCACCCCTGCCACCCTCTGGTACAGCACTGTCACACTCTGCTTCATCCCTGCCACCCTCTGGTTCATCCCTGCCACCCTCTGGTTCATCACTGCCACCCTCTGGTTCAGCACTGCCACCCTCTGGTTCATCACAGCACCCTCAGGTTCACCAGTGCCATTATCTGGTTCATACCTGCCACCCTCTGGTTCATCACTGCCACCCTCTGGTTCAGCACTGCCACCTCTGGTTCATCACAGCACCCTGTAGTTCATCACAGCACCTCTGGTTCACCCCTGCCACCCTCTGGTACAGCACTGTCACACTCTGCTTCATCCCTGCCACCCTCTGGTTCACGCCTGCCACCCTCTGGTTCATCACTGCCACCCTCTGGTTCAGCACTGCCACCCTCTGGTTCATCACAGCACCCTCAGGTTCACCAGTGCCACCCTCTGGTTCATACCTGCCACCCTCTGGTTCATCACTACCACCCTCTGGTTCAGCACTGCCACCCTCTAGTTCATCACAGCACCCTCTGGTTCATCACAGCACCTCTGGTTCACCCCTGCCACCCTCTGGTACAGCACTGTCACCCTCTGCTTCATCCCTGCCGCCCTCTGGTTCATCCCTGCCACCCTCTGGTTTATCACTACCACCCTCTGGTTAAGCACTGCCACCGTCTGGTACATCACAGCACCCTCTGGTTCACCAGTGCCACCCACTGGTTCATCCCTGCCACCCTCTGGTTCATCACTACACCCCTCTGGTTCAGCACTGCCACCCTCTGGTTCATCACAGCACCCTCTGGCTCATCACAGCACCTCTGGTTCACCCCTGCCAACCTCTGGTACAGCACTGTCACCCTCTGCGTCACCCCTTCCACCCTCTGGTTCATCCCTACCACCCTCTGGTTCATCACTACCACCCTCTGGTTCAGCACTGCCACCCTCTGGTTCATCACAGCACCCTCTGGTTCATCACAGCACCTCTGGTTCACCCTTGCCACCCTCTTGTACAGCACTGTCACCCTCTGCTTCATCCCTGCCACCCTCTGGTTCATCCCTGCCACCCTCTGGTTTATCACTGCCACCCTCTGGTTCAGCACTGCCACCCTCTGGTTCATCACAGCACCCTCGGGTTCACCAGTGCCACCCTCTGGTTCATTCCTGCCACCCTCTGGTTCATCCCTGCCACCCTCTGGTTCATCACTACCACCGTCTGGTTCAGCACTGCCACCCTCTGGTTCATCACAGCACCCTCTGGTTCATCACAGCACCTCTGGTCCACCCCTGCCATCCTCTGGGACAGTACTGCCACCCTCTGCCTCATCCCTGCCACCCTCTGGTTCAGCACTGCCACGCTCTGGTTCATCAAAACACCCTCTGGTTCACCAGTGCCACCCTCTGGTTCATCCCTGCCACCCCCTGGTTCATCACTGCCACCCTCTGGTTCAGCACTGCCACTCTCTGGTTCATCACAGCACCCTCTGGTTCATCACATCACCTCTGGTTCACCCCTGCCACCCTCTGGTATAGCACTGTCACCCTCTGCTTCATCCCTGCCACCCTCTGGTTCATCCCTGCCACCCTCTGGTTCATCCCTGCCACCCTCTGGATCATCACTACCACCCTCTGGTTCAGCACTGCCACCCTCTGGTTCATCACAGCACCCTCTGGTTCATCACAGCACCTCTGGTTCACCCCTGCCACCCTCTGGTACAGCACTGTCACCCTCTGCTTCATCCCTGCCGCCCTCTGGTTCATCCCTGCCACCCTCTGGTTTATCACTACCACCCTCTGGTTCAGCACTGCCACCCTCTGGTTCATCACAGCACCCTCTGGTTCACCAGTGCCACCCACTGGTTCATCCCTGCCACCCTCTGGTTCATCCCTGCCACCCTCTGGTTCATCACTACACCCCTCTGGTTCAGCACTGCCACCCTTTGGTTCATCACAGCACCCTCTGGCTCATCACAGCACCTCTGGTTCACTCCTGCCACCCTCTGGTACAGCACTGTCACCCTCTGCGTCACACCTACCATTCTCTGGTTCATCCCTGCCACCCTCTGGTTCATCACTACCACCCTCTGGTTCAGCACTGCCACCCTCTGGTTCATCACAGCACCCTCTGGTTCATCACAGCACCTCTGGTTCACCCCTGCCACCCTCTGATACAGCAGTGCCACCCTCTGCTTCATCCCTGCCACCCTCTGGTTCATCCCTGCCACCCTCTGGTTTATCACTACCACCCTCTGGTTCAGCACTGCCACCCTCTGGTTCATCCCTGCCACCCTCTGGTTCATCCATGCCACCCTCTGGTTCATCACTACCACCATCTGGTTCAGCACTGCCACCCTCTGGTTCATCACAGCACCCTCTGGTTCATAACAGCACCTTTGGTTCACCCCTGCCACCCTCTGGTTCAGCACTGCCACCCTCTGGTTCATCACAGCACTCTCTGGTTCATCACAGCACCTCTGGTTCACCCCTGCCACCCTCTTGTACAGCACTGTCACCCTCTGCTTCATCCCTGCCACCCTCTGGTTCATCCCTGCTACTCTCTGGTTTATCACTGCCACCCTCTGGTTCAGCACTGCCACCCTCTGGCTCATCACAGCACTCTCTGGTTCACCAGTGCCACCCTCCAAGTTCATCCCTGCCACCCTCTGGTTCATCACTACCACCGTCTGGTTCAGCACTGCCACCCTCTGGTTCATCACAGCACCCTCTGGTTCATCACAGCACCTCTGGTACAGCACTGCCATCCTCTGGTACAGCACTGTCACCCTCTGCCTCATCCCTGCCGCCCTCTGGTTCAGCACTGCCACCCTCTGGTTCATCACAACACCCTCTGGTTCACCAGTGCCACCCTCTGGTTCATCCCTGCCACCCTCTGGTTCATCCCTGCCACCCCCTGGTTCATCACTGCCACCCTCTGGTTCAGCACTGCCACCCTCTGGTTCATCACAGCACCCTCTGGTTCATCACAGCACCTCTGGTTCACCCCTGCCACCCTCTGATATAGCATTGTCACCCTCTGCTTCATCCCTGCCACCCTCTGGTTCATCCCTGCCACCCTCTGGTTCATCACTGCCACCCTCTGGTTCAGCACTGCCACCCTCTGGTTCATCACAGCACCCTCTGGTTCATCACAGCACCTCTGGCTCACCCCTGCCACCCTCCGGTACAGCACTGTCACCCTCTGCTTCATCCCTGCCACCCTCTGGTTCATCCCTGCCACCCTCTGGTTCATCACAGCACCTCTGGTTCACCCCTGCCACCCTCTGGTACAGCACTGTCACCCTCTGCTTCATCCCTGCCACCCTCTGGTTCATCCCTGCCACCCTCTGGTTCATCACTGCCACCCTCTGGTTCAGCACTGCCACCCTCTGGTTCATCACAGCACCCTCTGGTTCACCAGTGCCACCCTCTGGTTCATCCTTGCCACCCTCTGGTTCATTCCTGCCACCCTCTGGTTCATCACTACCACCCTCTGGTTCAGTACTGCCACCCTCTGGTTCATCACAGCACCCTCTGGTTCATCACAGCACCTCTGGTTCACCCCTGCCACCCTCTGGTACAGCACTGTCACCCTCTGCTTCATCCCTGCCACCCTCTGGTTCATCCCTGCCACCTGCTTCCTTCGCTGTAAGTGCTTCCTGTTGCAGTTACTTTTTTTTACAGGAGCATTGTGCCATACTTGTAACTATTCTCTGACCCTGCTTTGAGGGTCAGAGCAGGGTCAGAGAATAGTTGCAAGTAGGCAACTGAACTCTGGAGAGGCCCCTCAGGAAGCACTACAGGGAATGGTTACAAATTAGCTTGAACTTTTGCACCTGCTAAGTAATTTCAGTTTTCCAAAAGTCGTTTTTCTGCCATTTCGCGAGATTCGCGGGGCGCATATTCGTGCAAAATCGAACTTGCAATCCGCAAATTCCTGCAAATTTGCTGATTTCTTTTTTTTTTGCGTGTTTGTGCGGTTTTCTGCCTATTCGCGGACCGCTTGCAGCGCACCGACCCCGAGGTTGCCCATGCGGTCGTGTATGGGTGCGGCCATCTTGTTTGCGTGACGTGTTTCAGTTTCCGGGCGCTTGTTGCATGCTCGCGAAGTATGCGGCGCGCGATTACGTGTTCATGGGCGTTTTGCGTGCTCGCGGGGAAAATATCGCGCAAACTTACCCATGCGGTCCTCTTCGGGCGCGGCCATCTTGTTTTTCATTCACTGCTATGGTTTTGGGCATGCTACCTTTCTGTCCATCTCACATCTTCGTAATCCTGTGTTTTTCTGAACTTTTTTTGTCTTTTTTTGCTTATTATCTGTCTTTTCAATTTCCTACATCTATATTTTGTGTTTTTTTTTTTTACTTTTTGTTACTTTATTACCCACTTTATTTCTTTCGCTCTCTCTCTTAATTTTTTTCACACCTATTCTTCTTTCATTCTTCTTGTGCCCAGGACCATGGCTAAGGGAGGCGACAAGGGCAAGGGGAAGGGCCCAGCATCCCGTACCCGGCTCCCTTGCGGGCGTTTGAGGGGCGAGGAAGTCCAGGCCAGGGAGATCTTCTCCGCGGTGGAGGTGGCTGCCTTGATGGTGTTTGTGCAAGTCCACCTCCCTAAAACCGTGGCAGCAGGTGGCCCGATTGCTTCCGGTTACGGCCTCCGGGAGCGTCGCCAGCTGTGGGAGAAGGTGTGCCGGCGCATGTATAAGGAGTCTGGGGTCCGGCGCACCTACCAACAAGTGACGCACCGGTGGAGTGACATCTTGGACTGGGAGCATGACATGGTCGACCCGCTCGGTGTGGAGATCCCTGGCCTTGGTAAATAGCTATTTAATAACTACTTTTTTTCCTTCTGCTCTGTTATATTGCTAATCTATTTTTTTCCTGAAGAGTACGAATGCTGCTGATTCGATTACATTGCAGTTAAATTAATGTTTAAATAGCTTCTGTCATTGCAGGTGCTCGCCTGGTTATTGGCGTTGCTACTTTGCTTACTTATTTGCATCTTTTTAGTCATTTGAGAGCATTACTGTGTAATGCTAGAGACAGTAGACTCAAGTCTAGTCCTTCTTTGTACTCCTGCTGCTGCCACTTTGATGAGATAGTAGTGGATTGATACGTTTAGTTTATTATTTTTTACTTGTTATAGGACATTTGTTAGTGGTCTGCAATCATGATGACGGACTGTGTCTGTCACGCGACGTCTCGTGCTGCTGAGTGATGCCAGTCGTAGTAGAACCTTTTTGTTGTTGATGTAGTTAGTGAATTACATAACTTTCCCATTAGATGGTCTGCAAATCCTGCAATACTGTACTACTATCCTCCTAGTTGACCAGATCAGATGCAATTGATGTTAATTTGTTTCCCCGACATAATTTTAGATTGAGTACAAAGAAATCGAATATTTCCCAAAAAACAATCATCCATGTTGTGTTTCATTATTTCATGATCACCAGGACCTCCCAGGGGCAAGGCGGCGGCGGCGACAGAGACTCCGGTGGCAGAAGGAAGAGAGGCTCAGTCCCTTGCAGGCTCTTCTGCTGGCCCCAGTAAGTTGTTCTATTGTTATATTAATACTTATACTTCCCTAACTTTTACAGCTCCAATTCATTACAAACTGGTTTCTAATAATTCTATGTTTTACAAAATAGTCTTTGATCTTCTTCTAATGTAGACTACTTTCTACATTCTTATCCTGCCTCTACCATCACTCTCTGTGCTACTACTATTTACAATTATGAGTCGATATGTGTAGGTAGCTAAGCTTGCCCATTCTGCAAACGGTGTGAAACAAAACTCTGATACAGCAATAGCTCTAGGCACTGAGTGCAGTCCTCTGGGTTGCCCTTGCTGTAAATGTAAATGTAAATGTAAATGTCAAGGTATTTGTAGAGCGCACTGTCACCAAGCGGTTTCCTGGCGCTATTACTCATACCGCTGTGGAACCCCTCCTGGCTTTCCCTGTGAAGTGTCCACTCCTGGGCACCCCCAGGGTGAAGCCAGGCATCCACAGCGCTGTTGGGGCCGGTGTGGAGGTTAAGCAAGCTATTGCCCAGAGTTGCAGCGTGGGACCCGTGATTAGAATAGGCACCGAGGCGAGAAATCAGGTCCGAGGAATTATGAGCCCAAGACCCGCCAAGGCGGGAATTGAACCCTGGTCCCAGACCAGAACTCTGCATCAGGGTCTGCCGCTCTAACCATTGAGCCACACTCCTCCACTTGCTGTCTATTCCAGTCTTCTTAATGTAAGTGCTTTGACAATTTCCAACAACAAAATGTCATTGTTTACACCAAGTAAAAGGTAGCAGTTGCCTTTTTGATTTGAGAGGAGCACATCCCATACCGCAGTTTCAGGGACTATTCTGCACACAAAGAAGTATGGACAAGATAAATAGGACATTGTTGATGATAGGTGCAATTCGACGCAGAATGCTAGATACCTGTAGACACATTACACCTTAGGTGCCACGGTAGGCCACAGCGCACCACACACGTAGGATGCGGACTATGCTCGGAGAAACTGCCGCCCGGCGCCGAGTGATTTATACTCATACGAACCCCCACCTCTAGCATCCATACATGGACAGTGAACACTAGAGGGCTCAACCCGCACTGGGCCAACAGTCGCCTGGACCCCGCTGTAACGGTCGCAACCTGATGTCGTCGACCACAAGTGCCTACTACCTTGTATTAGTGAGCTAAACTATTGAACACTTGCCCACGACAAGATGGCATCGCACACACAAACACTTTAGGGGCTCTACTCAGAGCCCACACCCTACCTGGGAGCTGTTGCCACCTATTGATTGTATTATAATGTGGACTTAACTTGCGGCTCATGTGATACAGATGCTAACAATGTGATGATATGTTTAAACTGAGAACCAAAATAAACACACAAAAACCACAGGCCAGATAGCCATTGTACAGCATGTTTAATGTTACATCTATGTTTTTCATTCTTCTCTTGGACTGCGCCGCCGGATCTCAGGGTTGCCGGCAGAAAGGCTGTGTTGACTAATCAATGGCTTTCTTGAATATTCTTTATTCTTCTTTTTCAACTGCTATTCCTGCGGATTGCAGACGATGTGACATGTACAACTGTATTTTCTTATCCTTTCAACAATAAAGGTCTTAAAAAAAAAAAATAGGTGCAATTCGACTTTCGACATACCTCAGTCCGAACAGAAGTTGAACCCCCATTCCCCTGACCGACTATCTAGAATGTCTGACCAATGATTTTACGACCCAGAAGAACAGAAGAAGACTACCTCCGAGTCCCGGCCTATCTGAGTCACTGAAACATGACTGCCAAGTGCAGTAGTTCAAACCTTTCCGCTCACTCACTCGTGAACAAAAACCACACAGTGTATGTTAGTTGTAAAGTTTTATTTTCAATTGAGAAATGAAAACATTATTTCCTTATTTTTAATAGCGTAGTATTCTTATGGATGAAGATGACGTTAAAGTTTAAACAACATTCCCATGAATGAAATTAGTATGACTCAAACTTAATAATAGTTAACACTAACAGACACAGGAAATTATTAGAATAACTATGCGTGAGCCCCCACCTTCTTTAAAGTACTTAAAGTACTGCTGGTGGTGACTCAGTAGTAGTTGATGAATCGTCTGGCAGAAGGGCAATGAAATCTTCTTTCTGTAATGAGAAAAATGGTGCACGTTAAGCAAGCATTCATCAGTTGTCATAAGAAGAAGTGTAGCATTTAATGGAATAAGCATCTAAAAGGTTAACACCCTGCCCAAAGCCGTTACTTTTTTTCAATCCCAGTAATAAAAAATGTGTTATGTAACATTTTCTTCCATTACGAGACAAAATAGGGGGTTGTGTATGGCATCTGAAAATATGACATGTTTTTCCTAGACGTCACAACATCTGATGCGGCACAGATGACCACCAGTGCCTGGGCCAGCAGTGCGGAGGGGTCCACTCTGGATGCGGCGGCACCAACAGGAGGAGCTGGGGGGGAAGACTCAGCGGCGGCGGATGGTGGTAAGTTATTATATACCTTACTTATTGAAATTTTTTTGAGTAGGCTCGTAAAGGAGTGTATGATGTACTGTACAGTAGTACACAGTACACTAGTATAAGTACACTGTACTGTCAAGAACATTTACTAATTTAGAACTACTTTTTGGGCTATCACGGAGAAGACAGTCAACCTTGACTTGTAATAGCATTAGCGGCGGTACTTCTCTGGTAACCAATGGCCCCCTCTATTTCACATGAACTCAGCTGGCAAATTTTTGTTGTGAAGCCAAGTCATATCAGATCAGATGTAGTTTAGGGATGTGAAGAATGAAAAGTTAAAGAAGGGTGAAACGAAGGACGAGCGAGTCTTAATATTTATTTATGACTGTAAAGAATGGTTTTGTTGAATGCAATTCAACATAAGAAAGAAGATGGCGGTATCCAAAATATAATGAAAAGGGTGTTAGTTAGTTGTTGACAAAAATAAATTTTGGTACAATTGAGACATTAAGAAGAATCATAGACTTTCTTTGGAAGCCTGGATGTTATCTTCTTTATTCTCCTCGTCGATAGCAGAGGTGTATGATGTAGTAGAGCAGACGCTGAGTGGATGAAGTATGGCCAGTGGCAGTGCCACCCCTATAGAAAAGTAAGACATTCCTATCCCCACCTGCATGTACTGCTTAAAGTACTGTGAGTCTGCATCATCATGGCCTGTGTCTGTATTTCTTGGGTTAAAGCTGAGTGAGCTGCCATTATGGCCGCTACCACAAGTTCACGTACCAGTAATTTATTTTGCAAAACAAGAGAAAAAAGTTAAAAAGGCATTTTTTAGTACTATCTGACTATGTATGTAGTAGTGAGTCCACCTATAGTGCTGCTAGTGGAATTCCTGAAACTCACAGTGTCACAGGCTTACAAAGACGGCGGGAAGATACAGGCCAAAATGTTATACTGTGTTTGCTACTTGCTGGTGTTACTGAGTGTCAACCTTCCGTTGAATTATTTTGACTTTATGTTAAGGACTATTGGCTACAGTATTTTTCTTTCTTTCTTCATAGATGCTACTCCCAAAAAGCTGGCCCGTAAGCTGGAGGCTATTTGTGTCGAGTATCGGCGGTTGTGGGCTCGGGAGCATGAGGAGACAACATCAACATCTACATCCTCCTCCACTGCCCCCGGGTCCACCAGCCAGAAGCCTCCAGCCAAACGGAGCCGTGGCCCGACAGCCTCCCGCCGCCGCCGCACAGCAGCAACAGCATCAGCGCCCCCCCCCCAGATCCTGGATCGTTCGTGTGCACTGACTATGCAAAAGAGTGGACTACCTGGAGCGGTTGGCCGAGAAACATCAGCGCCAGCTCCGGGACCTCCGCAAAGAGCAGCGGGACATGAAGCAACAGCTTGCAAAACTACGCCACCGGAGGAAGTGACTGTCCCTTGCCCCTTTTTTAAAGACTGTTGGGGGGGTGGGAATTGGGTGTTTGGGAAAGGGGACTTTTGGACTTTTGGACATTGGTTGGGGTTAGGTAGGAGGGTGAGTTGGGTTAATTTATTTCATTTTTTGACTACCTCAATATATTTCTTAATAATTATTTTTCATACCAAAACATAGTATACGCGTTCATATTATTTTGTGTGGGGGTGGGCGTTTGGTTTCTTCCAACTACCGAGCATGAATGTAACATCTAGTCCTGAAATGTACCAAAGTGCCAGTAACCGAGTTAGTGAATTCAGTAGCCCTACTAGTACTTTACTAGTAGTACTGGCAATCTCTGCTCTCCTCCCAGTCCTAGCCCATTATTCTATCTCTCCAAAATGCTTATCTTACCTGTGATTCGTGTTTGAGAATCGGGGTAGCCCCAGGGCTGGCTGCATTGCAAATGGTGATTAAGGTTGGTTGTTGACTTGAATCCTCGACGGATGCAATATCATTGTTGTGCTGGTAGCAGTAGTGGTAGACACTTGCAGTATCACCATATGAAAAAAAGAGGAAATTAAACATTGAGTGGCCTGAGCGTAGCATTAGAAACAGTACAATAGATAGTACGGTACAGAACAGTGCCCTAAATTGTAGCCTAAGCAGTGCCAACGTAAGGTAAGCATTAAGCATTAGATTGTTCACGTTGTTCACGTCGTGTAGGAGGAGGAAATTTTTATTATCAATCCACGATGGCGCACATGAACTTCTGGTTGCTTTGACCTTATCCTCCCCAGCAAGTGTGTGGAATTTATTGTTGTTGTCAGTCACACATCAATGAAATACCACACAGCCCGGGGGAAGAGGGTTAGGGTTTGAAAATTGGAGGGGAATGGGGTTTTTTGGGAAAGTTTGGTAGAGAGGAAAAAACACAGCATGGACAGTCAAACAACGAATGAAGAGAAACAAATCTTTGGATTTGAAGATATCAATAAACCTTTAAAGGGACATAAAGGGACATAAAGGAAGTGTACTACTGCATGCCCGAAGTTGTTTAGTAAATGGATAGTTAGCTTACTGAAAAGTAGTACTACTACTTACTGCAACTTACTAGTAACTACGAAGAAACAAGTTGGCAGTACAGGGCTGCAGTCATTACGCAATTTCACTAGCCTCTCTGCCCTCAGACAATAAACACTTAGAACATTAAAGTAGTGTTAAACATAGAAAAGACATATCAAATAGCTGGAGGGATGAATTTGAAGCAGAGATCAAACAAACGCACAGAGTCACACTCGTAGAAGTAAGTTCAAGTTCACAAGAATATCATTTAAAAGATAAGGAGAATTTTGGATACTGTTACTGTTTTTTGTAGTTGTCCCGTTGAATTTGTGAAGTTGATGCATCCAGCCATTCCTCTTATTCGCAGTACTCCTTCATTCCATCGGATGCTCCGTCGATCATTCTTGGTGACCAGACACACTGACTGTCCACTGCCTTCCTGATGCGGATTTGCGGATCGCTAATTGTAAGCCTGAGTAGTACATCGATGGTACAGGGTAAAAGCCTGCCTGTAAACGATGATGGAAAAACACAACAGTAAGTGTTAAAGACACCTCGGAGAAAAAAAATATATAAGGCACGCTGTGTAGTGCAAAAATTATACTGTCACTTTCGAGATGACAATCCCCAAAATCTAAAACACCCCACATTACCCTCCCAAAAACGTGCAGAATACTGCTGCTACCTTGCAGAGGCCTAATTTCAAATCGTGCCAAAACGCACTCAGAAAGTATGCCCAAAACCCCCCTTTGCCACCATGGATTATCTTCAAACCACGTGGAATCAAAATTAGCCATTCTAACAAGTGTTCCAAGACCCCACCCAGTCGTAAAAATATAGAACCCCCGCCCAAACACATACAATACAATACTGCTAACCCTAATGAGCCCTAAGTTAAGAATAGTGGCAAACGCTTTCTTTAACTAGGCCAAATCCCCCCTTTCCCACCATGGACTTTCTTCAAACCACTTGCAACCAAAATTACACATTCCCAAGAGTGCTCTAAGACCCCAGAAATGAATCCAGTTGCAAAAATCTAGAACTTTCTCAAACACATGCAATACTGCTGCCAGTGCTAACCCTAACGAGCCCTAAGTTAAAAAAAGTGCCAAAACGCTTTTCAGCATGGATTTTCTCCAAACTACTTTTATCCGGTATTAGACCTTCCCAGCAATGCCCCAAGACCCGCCAACCCAACCGCAAAAAAGCACAACACCCCCAAACAGGCAAAAAGAAAAAATGGAAAATCTCATACTTACAATATTTTTCGGCCTTCTTTCAATTCTGTCCAAACGCGCTGTGCAGCTAGGCCATAACTCCTGTTTTCCACCCTGGATTTCCTGAAAAACAAATGCAATCAAAATTAGACTGTGCCAACAGTGCTCCCAGACCCCAAAACCCACCCACAAACACCCGGAACCCCCCAAACAGCACCTCAAAGACAAGCAAGTCAGCAAAAACGCAAAAAATATTTCGCCTCCGATTTTGTCCAAACCACTTTTATCCGGTATTAGACCTTCCCAGCAATGGCCCCAGAGCCGTTAATCCAGGCGAAAACAAGTAGAAGACCCCCAAACAGCCAAAAAGCAAAACTTCAAAAATGGGCACTTCGAAATTTTCAGGCAAATTTCCAAAAACACTCCGCGCGCGCTCTGCAGCTAGGCGCTCACTCCCCTTTGCCACCATGGATTTTCTTCAAACCTCTTGCAATCAAAAGTATCCATACCCAGCGTTGCTCCAAGACCCCAAAACCCACCCACAAACACCAGGAAGCCCCCCAAACAGGTCCCCGAAAACGCTAAATTGAGTGAAATGTCAGAAAATGCAAAAACTTTTTCCTCATGGATTTTGTCCAAACCACTTTTAACCGGTATTAGACCTTCTCAGCAATGCCCCAAGACCCGCCAACCCAACCGCAAAAAAGCACGACACCCCCAAACAGGTAAAAAGCAAAAATGGAAAATCTCATACTTACAATATTTTTCGGCCTTCTTTCAATTCTGTCCAAACGCGCTGTGCAGCTAGGCCCTAACTCCCGTTTTCCACCATGGATTTCCTGAAAAACAAATGCAATCAAAATTAGACTGTGCCAGCAGTGCTCCCAGACCCCAAAACCCACCCACAAACACCCGGAACCCCCCCAAACAGCACCTCAAAGACAAGCAAGTCAGCAAAAACGCAAAAAATATTTTGCTTCCGATTTTGTCCAAACCACTTTTATCCGGTATTAGACCTTCCCAGCAATGGCCCCAGAGCCGTCAACCCAGGCGAAAACAATCAGAAGACCCCCAAACAGCCAAAAAGCAAAACTTCAAAAATGGGCACTTAGAAATTTTCTGGCAAATTTCCAAAATCACTTCACGCGTGCTCTGCAGCTAGGCCCTAACTCCCCTTTGCCACCATAGATTTTCTTCAAACCTCTTGCAATCAAAAGTATCCATACCCAGCAGTGCTCCCAGACCCCGATACACACCCACAAACACCAGGAAGCCCCCCAAACAAGCCCCCGAAAACGCTAAATTGAGCGAAATGTCAGAAAATCCATAAACTTTTTCCTCATGGATTTTGTCTAAACCACTTTTATCCGGTATTAGACCTTCCCAGCAATGGCCCCAGAGCCGTCAACCCAGGCGATAACAAGAATAAGACCAGCAAACAGCCAAAAAGCAAAACTTCAAAAATGGGCACTTCGAAATTTTCAGGCAAATTTCCAAAAACACTCCGCGCGCGCTCTGCAGCTAGGCGCTCACTCCCCTTTGCCACCATGGATTTTCTTCAAACCTCTTGCAATCAAAAGTATCCATACCCAGCGTTGCTCCAAGACCCCAAAACCCACCCACAAACACCAGGAAGCCCCCCAAACAGGTCCCCGAAAACGCTAAATTGAGTGAAATGTCAGAAAATGCAAAAACTTTTTCCTCATGGATTTTGTCCAAACCACTTTTAACCGGTATTAGACCTTCTCAGCAATGCCCCAAGACCCGCCAACCCAACCGCAAAAAAGCACGACACCCCCAAACAGGTAAAAAGCAAAAATGGAAAATCTCATACTTACAATATTTTTCGGCCTTCTTTCAATTCTGTCCAAACGCGCTGTGCAGCTAGGCCCTAACTCCCGTTTTCCACCATGGATTTCCTGAAAAACAAATGCAATCAAAATTAGACTGTGCCAGCAGTGCTCCCAGACCCCAAAACCCACCCACAAACACCCGGAACCCCCCCAAACAGCACCTCAAAGACAAGCAAGTCAGCAAAAACGCAAAAAATATTTTGCTTCCGATTTTGTCCAAACCACTTTTATCCGGTATTAGACCTTCCCAGCAATGGCCCCAGAGCCGTCAACCCAGGCGAAAACAATCAGAAGACCCCCAAACAGCCAAAAAGCAAAACTTCAAAAATGGGCACTTAGAAATTTTCTGGCAAATTTCCAAAATCACTTCACGCGTGCTCTGCAGCTAGGCCCTAACTCCCCTTTGCCACCATAGATTTTCTTCAAACCTCTTGCAATCAAAAGTATCCATACCCAGCAGTGCTCCCAGACCCCGATACACACCCACAAACACCAGGAAGCCCCCCAAACAAGCCCCCGAAAACGCTAAATTGAGCGAAATGTCAGAAAATCCATAAACTTTTTCCTCATGGATTTTGTCTAAACCACTTTTATCCGGTATTAGACCTTCCCAGCAATGGCCCCAGAGCCGTCAACCCAGGCGATAACAAGAATAAGACCAGCAAACAGCCAAAAAGCAAAACTTCAAAAATGGGCACTTCGAAATTTTCAGGCAAATTTCCAAAATCACTCCGCGCGCGCTCTGCAGCTAGGCCCTTACTCCCTTTTGCCAACATGGATTTTCTTCAAACCACTTGCAATCAATAGTATCCATCTCCAGCAGTGCTCCCAGAGCCCGAAACCCATCCACAAACACCAGGAAACCCCCCAAACAGGCCCCCGAAAATGCTAAATTGAGCGAAATGCCAGAAAATGCAAAAACTTTTTTCTCATTGATTGTGTCCAAACCACTTTTATCCGGTATTAGACCTTCCCAGCAATGGCCCCAGAGCCGTAAACCCAGGCGGAAACAAGTAGAAGACCCCCAAACAGCCAAAAAGCAAAAACTTCAAAAATGGGCACTTAGAAATTTTCAGGCAAATTTCAAAAATCACTCCGCGCGCGCTCTTCAGCTAGGCCCTAACTCCCCTTTGCCACCATGGATTTTCTTCAAACCTCTTGCAATGAAAAGTATCCATACTCAGCGTTGCTCCAAGACCCAAAAACCCACCCACAAACACCAGGAAGCCCCCCAAACAGGCCCCCAAAAAGACTAAATTGAGCGAAATGTCAGAAAATGCTAAAACTTTTTCCTCATGGATTTTGTCCAAACCACGTTTATCCGGTATTAGACCTTCCCAGCAATGCCCCAAGACCCGCCAACCCAACCGCAAAAAAGCACAACACCCCCAAACAGGCAAAAAGAAAAAATGGAAAATCTCATACTTACAATATTTTTCGGCCTTCTTTCAATTCTGTCCAAACGCGCTGTGCAGCTAGGCCATAACTTCCGTTTTCCACCATGGATTTCCTGAAAAACAAATGCAATCAAAATTAGCCTGTGCGAACAGTGCTCCCAGTCCCCAAAACCCACCCACAAACACCCGGAACCCCCCAAACAGCACCTCAAAGACAAGCAAGTCAGCAAAAACGCAAAAAATATTTCGCCTCCGATTTTGTCCAAACCACTTTTATCCGGTATTAGACCTTCCCAGCAATGGCCCCAGAGCCGTCAACCCAGTCGAAAACAAATAGAAGACCCCCAAACAGCCAAAAAACAAAACTTCAAAAATGGGCACTCAGAAATTTTCAGGCAAATTTCCAAAATCACTCCGCGCGCGCTCTGCAGCTAGGCCCTAATTCCCCTTTGCCACCATGGATTTTCTTCAAACCTCTTGCAATCAAAAGTATTCATACCCAGCCTTGCTCCCAGACCCCGAAACCCACCCACAAACACCAGGAAGCCCCCCAAACAGGCCCCCAAAAATGCTAAATTGAGCAAAATGTCAGAAAATGCAAAAACGTTTTCCTCATGGATTTTGTCCAAACCACTTTTATCCGGTATTAGACCTTCCCAGCAATGCCCCAAGACCCGCCAACCCACCCGCAAAAAAGCACAACACCCCCAAACAGGCAAAAAGCAAAAATGGAAAATCTCAATATTTTTCGGCCTTCTTTCAATTCTGTCCAAACGCGCTGTGCAGCTAGGCCATAACTCCCGTTTTCCAACATGGATTTCCTGAAAAACAAATGCAATCAAAATTAGACAGTGCCAGCAGTGCTCCCAGACCCCAAAATCCACCCACAAACACCCGGAACCCCCCCAAACAGCACCTCAAAGACAAGCAAGTTAGCAAAAATGCAAAAAAAATGTCACCTCCGATTTTGTCCAAACCACTTTTATCTGGTATTAGACCTTCCCAGCAATGGCCCCAGAGCCGCCAACCCAGGCGAAAACAAGTAGAAGACCCCCAAACAGCTAAAAAGCTAAAGTTCAGAAATGGGCACTTAGAAATTTTCAGGCAACTTTCCAAAATCACTCCGTGCTCGCTCCCTTGCTAGTCCCTAACTCCCCTTTGCCACCATGGATTTGCTTCAAACCTCTTGCAATCAAAAGTATCCATACCCAGCAGTGCTCCCGGACCCCAAAACCCACCCACAAACACCAGGAACCCCCCCAAACAGGCCCCCGAAAACATGATAGTGAGCAAAAAGGCAAAAACATTTTCAACTCTGATTTTCTGCAAAACACTTTTATACGGTATTAGCCCTTCCCAGAAATGCCCCCAGACCCGCCAACCCAGGTGGAAACAAGTAGAAGACCCCCAAACAGCCAAAAAGCAAAACCCTAAAAAGTGAGACTTAGCAAATTTTGGGCCAACCTGGAATTCAGTCCAAATGCGCTGTGCAGCTAGGCACTAACTCCTGTTTTCCACCATGGATTTCCTGAAAAACAAATGCAATCAAAATTAGACTGTGCCTGCAATGCTCCCAGACCCCAAAACCCACCCACAAACACCCGGAACCCCCCCAAACAGCACCTCAAAGACAAGCAAGTCAGCAAAAACGCAAAAAAAAATTGCCTCCGATTTTGTCCAAACCACTTTTATCCGGTATTAGACCTTCCCAGCAATGGCCCCAGAGCCGTCAACCCAGTCGAAAACAAATAGAAGACCCCCAAACAGCCAAAAAACAAAACTTCAAAAATGGGCACTTAGAAATTTTCAGGCAAATTTCCAAAATCACTCCGAGCGCGCTCTGCAGCTAGGCCCTAACTCCCCTTTGACACCATGGATTTTCTTCAAACCTCTTGCAATCAAAAGTATCCATCTCCAGCAGTGCTCCCAGAGCCCAAAACCGACCCACAAACACCAGGAAGCTCCCAAACAGGCCCCTGAAAACACTAAATTGAGCGAAATGTCAGAAAATGCAAAAACTTTTTCCTCATGGATTGTGTCCAAACCACTTTTATCCGGTATTAGACCATCCCAGCAATGGACCCAGAGCCGTCAACCCAGGCGGAAACAAGTAGAAGACCCCCAAACAGCCAAAAAGCAAAACTTCAAAAATGGGCACTTAGAAATTTTCAGGCAAATTTCCAAAATCACTCCCCGCGCGCTCTGCATCTAGGCCCTAACTCCCCTTTGCCACCATGAATTTGCTTCAAACCTCTTGCAATCAAAAGTATCCATACCCAGCAGTGCTCCCAAACCCCAAAACCCACCCACAAACACCAGGAACCCCCCCAAACAGGCCCCCGAAAACATGATAGTGAGCAAAAAGGCAAAAACTTTTTCAACTCTGATATTCTGCAAAACACTTTTATCCAGTATTAGACCTTCCCAGAAATGCCCCCAGACCCGTCAACCCAAACGGAAACAAGTAGAAGACCCCCAAACATCCAAAAAGCAAAACCTTAAAAAGTGAGACTTAGCAAATTTCGGGCCAACCTGGAATTCAGTCCAAATGCGCTGTGCAGCTAGGCACTAACTCCCGTTTTCCACCATGGATTTTCTGAAAAACCAATGCAATCAACATTAGACTGTGCCAGCAGTGCTCCCAGACACCCCGACCCAGCACCGCAAATCTAGAACACTCCCAAATAAACCCAAAAACCGGCAATACTGGTATATTGAAAACATGGCAAATTGCGCTGTTCACAAAAAACAAACAGCAATTTGTTTCAACAGAGACAGACAGCCATTGCTGTCCACTGCATGCCATCTTCTCATTATTCATTACCTGTTCTACTTTATGTCCGCATCTTCTTCGGAAAGTGAGGTCCCACAGGGCAGCCTCTCCTGTAAATTTCAGAAGTAGGTCTGTCAACAATCAGCAAGCATGTAGTCAGTCAGTTATTTCAGTCCCACTTGAGGGGACTCGTCTACGAAGACAAAGTTTGTTTTTTCTCCATAATCCATCCATCTGCCTTGAGGGAAATGGATAGGGGGAGTCTGGAGGAGGAGGATAGAGGAGCATGATTGAGTTGTGAACTTGTGAACATCTGAATGCAGACTGCGGCACCTTCAAATCAATACAGAAAATAAGACAAAGACAGTGCTGATGATGGACTTATTTTGATTAGTTGATTATAGTTTTGTTGTGGTAAAAGTAGCAAAACAAAGAAAGACACACAGGACAAAAAGTGAATAAGTACGGAAAAAAAGGAAGTAATTTCAGTCCTCGTTGTTAGGGAAGCAGAGCTCGTCCTCCAAGTCTATGAATTGAGACGGGAGTAGGTCTGGTGACCGAGAGGAACTTCCGTTGTTGTTGTCACCTAAGTCGGTGTCCTCTTCTTCCTGCGCGCATTCACGTATTTTGTAATCGAGTGGTATGAAGTGCTGATTCATCTTGATTATTGTTAACCTCTCCACATTTTTGGGCAAAAGGCGGGTCCTTTTTGAAGTAACAATGGCGCCAGCAGCACTGAAAACACGTTCAGAAGACACGCTTGCGAGTGGGCAAGACAAATAAATTAGAGCCAGGTTGGTGATCAGTTGCCATTTTGAGCTTTTCGTATACCAATATCCCAATGGGTTCCCATTAAGACAGTTCAAAGTTCAAAAAGTACTTTATTCGGTTAAAAAGTCAATAACCAAAAAAGCAACAGATAAAAAAGAAACAATACATTTACAGTGTTGAATAGTACAGCAGTTTGTAAAGGAAGAAATTTATGTAATACATAGTATATGCAGTATTACATTTCATCTAAACAAATTGATTTCCGATATTTAAAAACCTGTTTAAAAAACTCAGATAATGAAGCGACTGTAAAAACATTGTCCATTTTTTGCAATTCTAGAAACGCTGGGCGACATCTATACAGATTCATATCTTTTAGGATAGGGACAATAAGTTTCCTACGGGCACTGTATAAAATTTACACAAGAATAAAACATGTATATTGGATTGTACAGATAATTCATCACAAGGGCAAGCAGGCAATTCATTGGATCACAAGTTCATTTCAGGGAAAGTAAATAATCTAAAAACAATATTAAATCTGAAACGTGTTAAGAAGAATCCATCATAATTAGGCATATGTAGGGTTAGGTATGGCTGTAATTTATCTCTGGTTAAAATTAGCTGATGTGAGGAAACAGTCTTTTTCTTAGTTTCTTCAAGCAGTCTTTTTTCTCTCAGACACTCCATACACAGTTTTTTCAATGTTTTTCTAGGAATGTGTACCATAGTGGACGGATCATCATAATATTGTAAGCGGTCAATTTCCATCAGGAATGTTCTGATGTAATTTAACATTCAAGTCCATTTACTTTTCCAAGTTTTAGCACATCCTGTAATATGGCACGATTTAATACACATTCATTTACAGTCCAAACTCTGTGCCACAGAAGAATGGGCTGTATTCTAATTATGTCTGAAATGTACGGCAACCCCAGCTCAGCATGGCAAATAAAAGTCGCTGTACTTTCTGGTATTGACAGGATATGCCGTAAGAATTTATTTTCAACTGTTTGGAGTGCTTTTATGTTGGAGTAACCCCAGAGCCCTGCCCCATACAATGCCACCGATACACACGTTGCATTATAAATAGTTAAAATTTCCCTGATCGTTTTTTTTCCCAATTTTCTTATAAAACTCTTCAGTGCCATTATTGTCTTAGAGAACAGGAGCGTTCTTGCCTTCACCGCACTTGACCAAGAACCAGTCTCGTGGAACAGGATTCCAAGATAAGGGAAGCTAGATGTTCTTTCTAAAGGGGCGTTATTTATATACATCGTTTTTATTTGCTTTTTAATGCGTGTGCCACAATTCAGTGAGAAAGTCTTACTACAATTTATTTTTAAGTCAAGGCTGAGCATAAACTGGTTAAACCATGTTATCAGTTTTTGCAGGGCCATAGGGGTACGGGCCATTAAGACAGCGTCGTCTGCATACAAGAGTGCAGGGATAAATCTTTTTCCAATCTTGGGCATATCCGCACACTCTTGCAACAGACGACTTTCAAGGCCATTTATGTAGATAAGGAATAAAAAGGGGGCCAAAACGCACCCCTGACGCACACCGCGCCCTATTCCAAAAGGCCTACTACATTCCCCCCCTTTTCCATAACGTACAATAGCAGTGGCTCCTGAATATAAATCCCTTAAAAATTGGATTATCGGCTTTTCTACGCCCAGCCTTGACATCAGGTCCCACAATTTAGAATGAGACACACAGTCGAAAGCCGATGTAAGATCAACAAATGTATAATACAGGCGCTCCCTTTTTATCATGATATATTTCTGCTGGATCATAAATAAATTTAGACCCTGCTCCGTTGTTCCTATACCCTTTTGGAATCCAAATTGTAGGTCGCTTATTACCCCAAACTTCTCTGCCCAGTTTTGTAATTTAGCTAAAATGACTCTACCAAGGATCTTTATTGATCAATCAAGAAGGGATATTGGCCTATAACAGGCACAATCCTGTCTGTCTCCCTTCTTGTAAATAGGTACAATAATTGATGTAAACCAAGATAGACTCAGGCCCCTTTCTAGGGCTGCATTAAAAAGTTGAACAAGCATCGGACCCCAGATTTCACTATTCGCCTTGTACAAATCTGCCGGGATCCCATCTGGGCCAGCTGCCTTACTGCCCTTTGTGGCTTCCAGACTTGTTAGGATCTCGGGTAAGGTTACCATCAATTTATGTTCCTCCTCTTCTAACTCATCTTCCGAGTTTAAACCTATATCTTGTACCTCATCTCTGGACATGTAAAGAGTGGAAAAGTGTGCAACCCAGTCCTCCTCATTAATCGCGATTTCCAATCGAGCTTTAGTGTTTTCAAAGGGTAGGGGGGCATTTACCACCCTCCAGAAGGCAGATATATCTTTAGTTTGTGAGGCTGCACATAGTTCTTCCCATACCACCCTTTTAATAGCATTTTTCCTATCTTTTAGGGCCTGATTATAACTTTTCCTTAGGTTTCTTATCTGAGCAATATCTCGTGGCACCTTATGTATTGCATATTTAAGTTCAGTAAGGGTCTTGGTACAAGTCCTGTCAAACCATCTTGTGCCGTTCTTGGGCCCATTTTTTGACGCTAGTTTCAGATTCTCTTTGATAGTGGCTGCAATGATGTTAAAGTGCTCTATTATGCTTTCACTATCGGAATCTTCGTCCAGACAAATTTTAAAACTATCGGCACTGATATTTACCAACTTTTTAAAAAATTCTTCCGGTACCACCTTACTCCACTTGAGAGTGTACCCTTTCTGCCTCCCTAGCGACACATCTGGTGCAACCTGCGCTAGGGTCAGTTCGTTTCGTTGTGCCACAAAGATGTTCTCAATCTCGAGTATTTGCGGTAAGTGGTCACTCATTGGTGCGTCCAAAATTTTAAAACTACCTATTTTATGACCGTAACCATTTGAGCAGAGGCTAAAGTCAATGATAGTGGATGCTCCTTTCCCAATAAAAGTTGATACAAAAGGTGTTGGTTGCTGAGTCATTTCATTTACAAAACTCAAGTCATATTCAAACAATAATGCATTCAATAAGTCCCCAGTTTGTGTATGTTTAAAATGTGAGAGGTTAATGTCCTGCTCTAACATTAAACCACAAATGCCTTTTTGTCATTTTGTGCATAATGGACAATTAAAATCACCGCCCCATAAAATCATTACTTCCTTTTCCTTGCTCTCTATTTCACACTGTAAATCATTGGCTAACATTTTCAGAATATCCCGAGACATATTACCTGGGATATTATTATAGAAATTTATAATTACAAACACAGTCCAATTTTGGTATCTATCACTAATTTATGGTAAAAACGTACCTTCTCGTACCTTAAACCATTCGAGAGGTATGTGATTAGACCACCCTTAGGTCTCCCATATGTGCCACCTACTGCTGGGGTGCAGAAAGTTTTATAGCCATTTACATGTATCGGATCTATAGCCCAGGTTTCTTGGCAGGCCATAATATCCAGGCCATTTGTAACAGTCTCCCAGGAGGGATTGGTAATTTTTGTTTTCAAACCTGCCACATTCCAAAACATCATGTTACATATGTCTTTATTTAAGTCCATACCACCATTATCTGTTTCCCTCCCCTCATTTATAAGTTTATTGTTTCTGGGGGTATTAATATGTGTGACGGTTTGCTTTCCATTATTCCTGGTATCTACTCCATTACATTTTTTATTCTCCCTCTCCAAGGTATTAATCAAATTTGTGGTATCATTTTTGTTTGGTGGTTTTTTTCCACTTTCCTTCCTTGTACTCATATCAAGAAGTGACTGATTTCCAGTACTATCCATTGGGTTACTAAGGGTGGGTAGGGATAAGGGGGACTGTAGGGCCGCATTGTCTAAATGTCAGTCCACTGCCTCCAATTCGCTAAACCGATTGAAGCCGGGGATGGTAAATGGAACATATTGTGGATTCTTCCATTCTGCATGTCGGTATCGGTCGGCGTAATGTGTTCTCCCCGCCCTTCGCTGAATTGTAGCCCAGCCATCGTTTACCCCATCTCCCCATGTATTTTGAGTTGGATCCCCAAGCATTTCATGACCCCACCCTCCCCGAGGATAATTTGAACCCTTCATCCAGCTCCATCTATTATCCATAGGCTGAGCTTGCATGTAGAAGAAAGAGAGTGGTCTTGCCACAATTGTGACTCCATTATTTCTCTTTGCCCTCAGCCAAATATGATCCACTGTTCTGGGGTCATCAAAGGTTACCACGACACAATCTCCTTGAATTCTCTTTTTGGTTTTTCCCACCCAAGGAACCCTCTGCACCATTAAGATGTTACTAGTTATGTTTGGTGGAAGGGGATGGTTGGAATTTAATCAATGGAGCACCTTATTTTTAAGTGTCCAGAATGATTCTGTGGCCTGGGCAGCCAATTCAGGAACCCCAGTTAGGATTACCACGTATGGGCATGCATCTGGTGGTAAATTGATCCCTCTACGTTTTTCAGTCCTATCTTGTGGAAATTTCTCAGTACTGTGGGTGGGGGCATTTAGGGTGTCTGGTTTGTTTGTGTTAACCTCAGTAGTTGGAGTAGATTTAACCGAGTTTTTACTTGTCACAGGAGGGCAAGGGTTTAACAGTGGTGTTTTATGGGCTGGTTTTTTAACTTCAACTAGGGGTTTATTTATTATTTGTGGTTTATTTACAGGCAGGGTTGGATGGGCTACTTTTTTAGTCTGAATCGAACGCAAGGCTTCTATATCCTTATGTAGAACGTTTAGTTGGGTTTCTATTACCAGGAGCTGATTTTCCAGAGGAGACAACAAGGATTTAATAAGAGTTTTTAGTGTCGATATAAACAGATCTTCCCTATGTATACTAATGGCTGTACTATTGGGTGTGGTGCTGTTATTAAAAATATCAGCCAGAGTATCATCTAAGGTGGAATCATCAATAGTCAAGGGCATCGTCATAGCGCCAACTACTTCTTTCCCTGCGTCCACTTTAGAAGCTCCCCTCACTTGTTCTTTACTATTATCGGCTCCCAATTTATGCACGATTTTGTCCAAACCACTTTTATCCGGTATTAGACCTTCCCAGCAATGGCCCCAGAGCCGTCAACCCAGGCGAAAACAAGTAGAAGACCCCCAAACAGCCAAAAAGCAAAACTTCAAAAATGGGCACTTCGAAATTTTCAGGCAAATTTCCAAAAACACTCCGCGCGCGCTCTGCAGCTAGGCGCTAACTCCCCTTTGCCACCATGGATTTTCTTTAAACCTCTTGCAATCAAAAGTATCCATACCCAGCGTTGCTCCAAGACCCCAAAACCCACCCGCAAACACCAGGAAGCCCCCCAAACAGGTCCCCGAACACGCTAAATTGAGCGAAATGGCAGAAAATGCAAAAACCTTTTCCTCATGGATTTTGTCCAAACCACTTTTAACCGGTATTAGACCTTCCCAGGAATGCCCCAAGACCCGCCAACCCAACAGCAAAAAAGCACAACACCCCCAAACAGGTAAAAAGCAAAAATGGAAAATCTCATACTTACAATATTTTTCGGCCTTCTTTCAATTCTGTCCAAACGCGCTGTGCAGCTAGGCCATAACTCCCGTTTTCCACCATGGATTTCCTGAAAAACAAATGCAATCAAAATTAGACTGTGCCAGCAGTGCTCCCAGACCCCAAAACCCACCCACAAACACCCGGAACCCCCCGAACAGCACCACAAAGACAAGCAAGTCAGCAAAAAACGCAAAAAATATTTCGCCTCCGATTTTGTCCAAACCACTTTTATCCGGTATTAGACCTTCCCAGCAATGGCCCCAGAGCCGTCAACCCAGGCGAAAACAATTAGAAGACCCCCAAACAGCCAAAAAGCAAAACTTCAAAAATGGGCACTTGGAAATTTTCAGGCAAATTTCCAAAATCACTCCACGCGCGCTCTGCAGCTAGGCCCTAACTCCCCTTTGCCACCATAGATTTTCTTCAAACCTCTTGCAATCAAAAGTATCCATACCCAGCAGTGCTCCCAGACCCCGATACAGACCCACATACACCAGGAAGCCCCCCAAACAAGCCCCCGAAAATGCTAAATTGAGCGAAATGTCAGAAAATGCAAAAACTTTTTCCTCATGGATTTTGTCTAAACCACTTTTATCCGGCATTAGACCTTCCCAGCAATGGCCCCAGAGCCGTCAACCCAGGCAATAACAAGAATAAGACCAGCAAACAGCCAAAAAGCAAAACTTCAAAAATGGGCACTTCGAAATTTTCAGGCAAATTTCCAAAATCACTCCGCGCGCGCTCTGCAGCTAGGCCCTAACTCCCCATTGCCACCATGGATTTTCTTCAAACCACTTGCAATCAATAGTATCCATCCCCAGCAGTGCTCCCAGAGCCCGAAACCCACCCACAAACACCAGGAAGCCCCCCAAACAGGCCCCCAAAAACGCTAAATTGAGCGAAATGCCATAAAATGCAAAAACTTTTTTCTCATTGATTGTGTCCAAACCACTTTGATCCAGTATTAGACCTTCCCAGCAATGGCCCCAGAGCCGTAAACCCAGGCGGAAACAAGTAGAAGACCCCCAAACAGCCAAAAAGCAAAACTTCAAAAATGGGCACTTAGAAATTTTCAGGCAAATTTCCAAAATCACTCCGCGCGCGCTCTGCAGCTAGGCCCTAATTCCCCTTTGCCACCATGGATTTTCTTCACACCTCTTGCAATCAAAAGTATTCATACTCAGCGTTGCTCCAAGACCCCAAAACCCACCCACAAACACCAGGAAGCCCCCCAAACAGGCGCCCAAAAATGCTAAATTGAGCGAAATGTCAGAAAATGCAAAAACGTTTTCCTCATGGATTTTGTCCAAACCACTGTTATCCGGTATTAAACCTTCCCAGCAATGCCCCAAGACCCACCAACCCACCCGCAAAAAAGCACCACACCCTCAAACAGGCAAAAAGCAAAAATGGAAAATCTCATACTTACAATATTTTTCGGCCTTCTTTCAATTCTGTCCAAGCGCGCTGTGCAGCTAGGCCATAACTCCCGTTTTCCACCATGGATTTCCTGAAAAACAAATGCAATCAAAATTAGACTGTGCCAGCAATGCTCCTAGACCCCAAAACCCACCCACAAACACCCGGAACCCCCCCCCAAACAGCACCTCAAAGTCAAGCAAGTCAGCAAAATTGCAAAAAAAACTTCTCCTCCGATTTTGTCCAAACCACTTTTATCCGGTATTAGACCTTCCCAGAAATGGCCCCAGAGCCGTAAACCCAGGCAAAAACAAGTAGAAGACCCCCAAACAGCCAAAAAGCAAAACTTCAAAAATGGGCACTTAGAAATTTTCAGGCAAATTTCCAAAATCACTCTGAGCGCGCTCTGCAGCTAGGCCTTAACTCCCCTTTGCCACCATGGATTTTCTACAAACCTCTTGCAATCAAAAGTATCCATCTGCAGCAGTGCTCCCAGAGCCCGAAACCCACCCACAAACACCAGGAAGCCCCCCAAACAGGCCCCCGAAAATGCTAAATTGAGCGAAATGTCAGAAAATGCAAAAACGTTTTCCTCATGGATTTTGTCCAAACCACTTTTATCCGGTATTAGACCTTTCCAGCAATGCCCCAAGACCCGCCAACCCACCCGCAAAAAAGCACAACACCCCCAAACAGGCAAAAAGCAAAAATAGAAAATCTCATACTTACAATATTTTTCGGCCTTCTTTCAATTCTGTCCAAACGCGCTGTGCAGCTAGGCCATAACTCCCGTTTTCCAACATGGATTTCCTGAAAAACAAATGCAATCAAAATTAGACAGTGCAAGCAGTGCTCCCAGACCCCAAAACCCACCCACAAACATCCGGAACCCCCCCAAACAGCACCTCAAAGACAAGCAAGTTAGCAAAAATGCAAAAAATATGTTGCCTCCGATTTTGTCCAAACCACTTTTATCTGGTATTAGACCTTCCCAGCAATGGCCCCAGAGCCGTCAACCCAGGCGAAAACAAGTAGAAGACCCCCAAACAGCCAAAAAGCAAAATTTCAAAAATGGGCACTTAGAAATTTTCAGGCAAATTTCCAAAATCACTCCGCGCGCGCTCCCTTGCTAGTCCCTAACTCCCCTTTGCCACCATGGATTTGCTTCAAACCTCTTGCAATCAAAAGTATCCATACCCAGCAGTGCTCCCGGACCTCAAAACCCACCCACAAACACCAGGAACCCCCCAAACAGGCCCCCGAAAACATGATAGTGAGCAAAAAGGCAAAAACATTTTCAACTCTGATTTTCTGCAAAACACTTTTATACGGTATTAGATTTTCCCAGAAATGCCCCCAGACCCGTCAACCCAGGTGGAAACAAGTAGAAGACCCCCAAACAGCCAAATAGCAAAACCTTAAAAAGTGAGACTTAGCAAATTTTGGGCCAACCTGGAATTCAGTCCAAATGCACTGTGCAGCTAGGCACAAACTCCTGTTTTCCACCATGGATTTCCTGAAAAACAAATGCAATCAAAATTAGACTGTGCCAGCAATGCTCCCAGACCCCAAAACCCACCCACAAACACCCGGAACCCCCCCAAACAGCACCTCAAAGACAAGCAAGTCAGCAAAAACGCAAAAAAAATTTGCCTCCGATTTTGTCCAAACCACTTTTATCCGGTATTAGACCTTCCAAGCAATTGCCCCAGAGCCGTCAACCTAGGCGAAAAAATAGTAGAAGACCCCCAAACAGCCAAAAAGCAAAACTTCAAAAATGGGCACTTAAAAATTTCCAGGCAAATTTCCAAAATCACTCTGAGCGCGCTCTGCAGCTAGGCCCTAACTCCCCTTTGACACCGTGGATTTTCTTCAAACCTCTTGCAATCAAAAGTATCCATCTCCAGCAGTGCTCCCAGAGCCCGAAACCGACCCACAAACACCAGGAAGCCCCCCAAACAGGCCCCTGAAAACGCTAAATTGAGCGAAATGTCAGAAAATGCAAAAACTTTTTCCTCATGGATTGTGTCCAAACCACTTTTATCCGGTATTAGACCATCCCAGCAATGGCCCCAGAGCCGTCAACCCAGGCGGAAACAAGCAGAAGACCCCCAAACAGCCAAAAAGCAAAACTTCAAAAATGGGCACTTAGAAATTTTCAGGCAAATTTCCAAAATCACTCCCCGCGCGCTCTGCAGCTAGGCCCTAACTCCCCTTTGCCACCATGAATTTGCTTCAAACCTCTTGCAATCAAAGGTATCCATACCCAGCAGTGCTCCCAGACCCCAAAACCCACCCACAAACACCAGGAACCCCCCCAAACAGGCCCCCGAAAACATGATAGTGAGCCAAAAGGCAAAGACGTGTTCAACTCTGATATTCTGCAAAACACTTTTATCCAGTATTAGACCTTCCCAGAAATGCCCCCAGACCCGTCAACCCAGGCGGAAATAAGTAGAAGACCCCCAAACAGCCAAAAAGCAAAACCTTAAAAAGTGAGACTTAGCACATTTCGGGCCAACCTGGAATTCAGTCCAAATGCGCTGTGCAGCTAGGCACTAACTCCCGTTTTCCACCATGGATTTTCTGAAAAACCAATGCAATCAACATTAGACTGCGCCAGCGGTGCTCCCAGACACCCCGACCCAGCACCGCAAATCTAGAACACTCCCAAATAAACCCAAAAACCTGCAATACTGGTATATTGCAAACATGGCAAATTGCGCTGTTCAAAAAAACAAACAGCAATTTGTTTCAACAGAGACAGACAGCCATTGCTGTCCACTGCATGCCATCTTCTCATTATTCATTACCTGTTCTACTTTATGTCCGCATCTTCTTCGGAAAGTGAGGTCCCACAGGGCAGCCTCTCCTGTAAATTTCAGAAGTAGGTCTGTCAACAATCAGCAAGCATGTAGTCAGTCAGTTATTTCAGTCCCACTTGAGGGGACTCGTCTACGAAGACAAAGTTTGTTTTTTCTCCATAATCCATCCATCTGCCTTGAGGGAAATGGATAGGGGGAGTCTGGAGGAGGAGGATTGAGGAGCATGATTGAGTTGTGAACTTGTGAACATCTGAATGCAGACTGCGGCACCTTCAAATCAATACAGAAAATAAGATGAAGACAGTGCTGATGATGGACTTATTGTGATTAGTTGATTATAGTTTTGTTGTGGTAAAAGTAGCAAAACAAAGAAAGACACACAGGAATAAAAGTGAATAAGTACGGAAAAAAAGGAAGTAATTTCAGTCCTCGTTGTCAGGGAAGCAGAGCTCGTCCTCCAAGTGTATGAATTGAGACGGGAGTAGGTCTGGTGACCGAGAAGAACTTCCGTCGTTGTCGTCACCTAAGTCGGTGTCCTCTTCTTCCTGCGCGCATTCACGTATTTTGTAATCGGGTGGTATGAAGTGCTGATTCATCTTGATTATTGTTAACCTCTCCACATTTTTGGGCAAAAGGCGGGTCCTTTTTGAAGTAACAATGGCGCCAGCAGCACTGAAAACACGTTCAGAAGACACGCTTGCGAGTGGGCAAGACAAATAAATTAGAGCCAGGTTGGTGATCAGTTGCCATTTTGAGCTTTTCGTATACCAATATCCCAATGGGTTCTCATTAAGACAGTTCAAAGTTCAAAAAGTACTTTATTCGGTTAAAAAGTCAATAACCATAAAAGCAACAGATAAAAAAGAAACAATACATTTACAGTGTTGAATAGTACAGCAGTTTGTAAAGGAAGAAATTTATGTAATACATAGTATATCCAGAATTAAATTTCATCTAAACAAATTGATTTCCGATATTTAAAAACCTGTTTAAAAAACTCAGATAATGAAGCGACTGTAAAAACATTGTCCATTTTTTGCAATTCTAGAAACGCTGGGCGACATCTATACAGATTCATCTCTTTTAGGATAGGGACAATAAGTTTCCTACGGGGCACTGTATAAAATTTTGCAAAAGAATAAAACATGTATATTGGATTGTACAGATAATTCATCACAAGGGCATGCAGGCAATTCATTGGACCACAAGTTCATTTCAGGGAAAGTAAATAATCTAAAAAGAATATTAAATCTGAAACGTGTTAAGAAGAATCCATCATAATTAGGCATATGTAGGGTTAGGTATGGCTGTAATTTATCTCTGGTTAAAATTAGCTGATGTGAGGAAACAGTCTTTTTCTTAGTTTCTTCAAGCAGTCTTTTTTCTCTCAGACACTCCATACACAGTTTTTTCAATGTTTTTCTAGGAATGTGTACCATAGTGGACGGATCATCATAATATTGTAAGCGGTCAATTTCCATCAGGAATGTTCTGATGTAATTTAACCATTCAAGTCCATTTACTTTTCCAAGTTTTAGCACATCCTGTAATATGGCACGATTTAATACACATTAATTTACAGTCCAAACTCTGTGTCACAGAAGAATGGGCTGTATTCTAATTATGTCTGAAATGTACGGCAACCCCAGCTCAGCATGGCAAATAAAAGTCGCTGTACTTTCTGGTATTGACAGGATATGCCGTAAGAATTTATTTTCAACTGTTTGGAGTGCTTTTATGTTGGAGTAAGCATGGGCGGAAAATCCGTTAAGCTCGCGGATTTTTGGTAAATTCACAATCCACAAACGCTCGCGAATTTACCGAAAATCCGCAAATTTGCACGCAGCGGATTTTTTTTTCTTTGCGGTGTAAGTTCGCAATTGCGAACATGTAGGTGCGGCGGGCAACAACAATCTCGCACTCGCGAAATTACAAAAATTCAGCACAAGAAATCTACTAGCAAGCAGCATAGACCTTCTGAAAATGATGATTTTTATCAGAATAACTCCTCAGGTTGACATTTGCCTGCACTTTTTTGGATTTGAGGCCTTTTGATTTTCTTTGGATAACTTTTGGATTAGAAATCAACTTTCTCATATAAGCTTGGTGGGGCATTACAGTTGCTGTAATGCTGTTCTGCAGAAAAACGAGTTTTGCAAAAGTGAAAGCAGGTTCAAAAGTTCAAACTCATCATTAGTAACCGTTCCCTGTAGTGCTTCCTGACAAGGGCCCCTCCAGAGTCCAGTTGCTAGTTGCAACAATTGTATGACCCTGCTCTGACCCTCACAGCAGGCTCATAGAATAGCTACAAGTAGCCCACAAAGGTCCTGGAAAAAAAAATTGCACTGCAACAGAAAGCAAATTACAGATAAGGAAGCAGGTGCCAGACTGGAATTTTAAAACAGTGACACATTAATAAATCAACCCCAAATTAATTCATGTCAGTTGAAGCAGGCAGGTGTGCTTGCTTTTCCCCCCCATAATCTACAGTGATGATGAACCAGAGGGTGGCATTGATGTACCAGAGGGTGGCATGGGTGAAACAGAGGGTGGCAGGGGTAAAACAGAGGGTGCTGGGAACCTGTGATGATGAACCAGACGTAGAAACAACATAATCGTGACCGTTGCGAGCCGACATGTAAGTTCGCAATTGCGAACTGTTACAAAACCCTCGCGAACTGTCAGAAATCCTTGCGAACTGGCAGAAATCCTTGCGAACACAAAAAAAAAATCCGCAAATTCGCGAGAATTCGCGGATTTTGTGGATTGCAAGTTCGCAAATTCGCAAAATTCGCGAACGCCAGATTCGCAAAATTCGCCCATGCTTATGTTGGACTAACCCCAGAGCCCTGCTCCATACAATGCCACCGATACACACGTTGCATTATAAATAGTTAAAATTTCCCTGATCGTTTTTTTCCCCAATTTTCTTATAAAACTCTTCAGTGCCATTATTGTCTTAGAGAACAGGAGCGTTCTTGCCTTCACCGCACTTGACCAAGAACCGGTCTCGTGGAACAGGATTCCAAGATAAGGGAAGCTAGATGTTCTTTCTAAAGGGGAATTATTTACATCGTTTTCATTTGCTTTTTAATGCGTGTGCCACAATTCAGTGAGAAAGTCTTACTACAATTTATTTTTAAGTCAAGGCTGAGCATAAACTGGTTAAACCATGTTATCAGTTTTTGCAGGGCCATAGGGGTACGGGCCATTAAGACAGCGTCGTCTGCATACAAGAGTGCAGGGATAAATCTTTTTCCAATCTTGGGCATATCCCCACACTCTTGCAACAGACGACTTTCAAGGCCATTTATGTAGATATGGAATAAAAAGGGGGCCAAAACGCACCCCTGGCGCACACCGCGCCTTATTCCAAAAGGCCTACTACATTCCCCCCCTTTTCCATAACGTACAATAGCAGTGGCTCCTGAATATAAATCCCTTAAAAATTGGATTATCGGCTTTTCTACGCCCAGCCTTGACATCAGGTCCCACAATTTAGAATGAGACACACAGTCGAAAGCCGATGTAAGATCAACAAATGTAAAATACAGGCGCTCCCTTTTTATCATGATATATTTCTGCTGGATCATAAATAAATTTAGACCCTGCTCCGTTGTTCCTATACCCTTTTGGAATCCAAATTGTAGGTCGCTTATTACCCCAAACTCCTCTGCCCAGTTTTGTAATTTAGCTAAAATGACTCTACCAAGGATCTTTATTGATCAATCAAGAAGGGATATTGGCCTATAACAGGCACAATCCTGTCTGTCTCCCTTCTTGTAAATAGGTACAATAATTGATGTAAACCAAGATAGACTCAGGCCCCTTTCTAGGGCTGCATTAAAAAGTTGTACAAGCATCGGACCCCAGATTTCACTATTCGCATTGTACAAATCTGCCGGGATCCCATCTGGGCCAGCTGCCTTACTGCCCTTTGTGGCTTCCAGACTTGTTAGGATCTCGGGTAAGGTTACCATCAATTTATGTTCCTCCTCTTCTAACTCATCTTCCGAGTTTAAACCTATATCTTGTACCTCATCTATGGACATGTAAAGAGTGGAAAAGTGTGCAACCCAGTCCTCCTCATTAATCGCGATTTCCAATCGAGCTTTAGTGTTTTCAAAGGGTAGGGGGGCATTTACCACCCTCCAGAAGGCAGATATATCTTTAGTTTGTGAGGCTGCACATAGTTCTTCCCATACCACCCTTTTAATAGCATTTTTCCTATCTTTTAGGGCCTGATTATAACTTTTCCTTAGGTTTCTTATCTGAGCAATATCTCGTGGCACCTTATGTATTGCATATTTAAGTTCAGTAAGGGCCTTGGTACAAGTCCTGTCAAACCATCTTGTGCCGTTCTTGGGCCCATTTTTTTACGCTAGTTTCAGACTCTCTTTGATAGTGGCTGCAATGATGATAAAGTGCTCTATTATGCTTTCCCTCTCGGAATCTTCGTCCAGACAAATTTTAAAACTATCGGCACTGATATTTACCAACTTTTTAAAAAATTCTTCCGGTACCACCTTACTCCACTTGAGAGTGTACCCGTTCTGCCTCCCTAGCGCCACATCTGGTGCAACCTGCGCTAGGGTCAGTTCGTTTCGTCGTGCCACAAAGATGTTCTCAATCTCGAGTATTTGCGGTAAGTGGTCACTCATTGGTGCGTCCAAAATTTTAAAACTACCTATTTTATGACCGTAACCATTTGAGCAGAGGCTAAAGTCAATGATAGTGGATGCTCCTTTCCCAATAAAAGTTGATACAAAAGGTGTTGGTTGCTGAGTCATTTCATTTACAAAACTCAAGTCATATTCAAACAATAATGCATTCAATAAGTCCCCAGTTTGTGTATGTTTAAAATGTGAGAGGTTAATGTCCTGCTCTAACATTAAACCACAAATGCCTTTTTGTCCTTTTGTGCATAATGGACAATTAAAATCACCCCCCCATAAAATCGTTACTTCCTTTTCCTTGCTGTCTATTTCACACTGTAAATCATTGGCTAACATTTTCAGAATATCCCGAGACATATTACCTGGGATATTATTATAGAAATTTATAATTACAAACACAGTCCAATTTTGGTATCTATCGCTAATTTATGGTAAAAACGTACCTTCTCGTACCTTAAACCATTCGAGAGGTACGTGATTAGACCACCCTTAGGTCTCCCATATGTGCCACCTACTGCTGGGGTGCAGAAAGTTTTATAGTCATTTACATGTATCGGATCTATAGCCCAGGTTTCTTGGCAGGCCATAATATCCAGGCCATTTGTAACAGTCTCCCAGGAGGGATTGGTAATTTTTGTTTTCAAACCTGCCACATTCCAAAACATCATGGTACATATGTCTTTATTTAAGTCCATACCACCGTTATCTGTTTCCCTCCCCTCATTTATAAGTTTATTGTTTCTGGGGGTATTAATATGTGCGACGGTTTGCTTTCCATTATTCCTGGTATCTACTCCATTACATTTTTTATTCTCCCTCTCCAAGGTATTAATCAAATTTGTGGTATCATTTTTGTTCGGTGGTTTTTTTCCACTTTCCTTCCTTGTACTCATATCAAGAAGTGACTGATTTCCAGTACTATCCATTGGGTTACTAAGGGTGGGTAGGGATAAGGGGGACTGTAGGGCCGCATTGTCTAAATGTCAGTCCACTGCCTCCAATTCGCTAAACCGATTGAAGCCGGGGATGGTAAATGGAACATATTGTGGATCCATCCATTCTGCATGTCGGTATCGGTCGGCGTAATGTGTTATCCCCGCCCTTCGCTGAATTGTAGCCCAGCCATCGTTTACCCCCTCTCCCCATGTATTTTGAGTTGGATCCCCAAGCATTTCATGACACCACCCTCCCGAGGATAATTTGAACCCTTCATCCAGCTCCATCTATTATCCATAGGCTGAGCTTGCATGTAGAATAAAGAGAGTGGTCTTGCCACAATTGTGACTCCATTATTTCTCTTTGCCCTCAGACAAATATGATCCACTGTTCTGGGGTCATCAAAGGTTACCACCACACAATCTCCTTGAATTCTCCTTTTGGTTTTTCCCACCCAAGGAACCCTCTGCACCATTAAGATGTTACTAGTTATGTTTGGTGGAAGGGGATGGTTGGAATTTAACCAATGGAACACCTTATTTTTAAGTGTCCAGAATGATTCTGTGGCCTGGGCAGCCAATTCAGGAACCCCAGTTAGGATTACCACGTATGGGCATGCATCTGGTGGTAAATTGATCCCTCTACGTTTTTCAGTCCTATCTTGTGGAAATTTCTCAGTACTGTGGGTGGGGGCATTTAGGGTGTCTGGTTTGTTTGTGTTAACCTCAGTAGTTGGAGTAGATTTAACCGAGTTTTTACTTGTCACAGGAGGGCAAGGGTTTAACAGTGGTGTTTTAGGGGCTGGTTTTTTAACTTCAACTAGGGGTTTATTTATTATCTCTGGTTTATTTACAGGCAGGGTTGGGTGGGCTACTTTTTTAGTCTGAATCGAACGCAAGGCTTCTATATCCTTATGTAGAACGTTTAGTTGGGTTTCTATTACCAGGAGCTTATTTTCCAGAGGAGACAACAAGGATTTAATAAGATTTTTTAGTGTCGATATAAACAGATCTTCCCTATGTATACTAATGGCTGTACTATTGGGTGTGGTGCTGTTATTAAAAATATCAGCCAGAGTATCATCTAAGGTGGAATCATCAATAGTCAAGGGCATCGTCATAGCGCCAACTACTTCTTTTCCTGCATCCACTTTAGAAGCTCCCCTCACTTGTTCTTTACTATTATCGGCTCCCAATTTATGCACGATTGCCGATTTTTTCTTCTTGGAGGTGGAAATTTTGTTTTTAGTAAGCCTATTCTTTGGAATTGCTCCCTCCCTTTTCCCTTTTCCCTTGCAACTCAATGTTGCTACTTTCCGCCTGGGAGTCTATTTGTGTAGTAATCAGGATATTCCCCGATGGTGCCAGGTACTGAGAATCGGAGGAAATAGAATCCCGGAGTGCCGGCTGGGTAGACATGTTGTTATGGACCTCTACATGTGTCTGCAAAGGGGTGATATGACTTACTATATTTTTCTGGCTACGGGCCTCAGCAATGTGGCCCATAGATGACCTCTTTGCAAATGCTAGATCCTGGAATACCCTTCTCTCCATAAGCACAATTCCCTGATCTATCAATGTGTTTGTACGTATTATGAAGACATCAAGGGTCCCTGTCAGCTTTGTCCCCCCAGCAGCAGCCTTACTTCTAGTTTCACTAGGCATTGCACAGGAAGTGATTAATCTAGAATCGCAGTTTTGTAGTCAAGCTCAAGGTATCGTAAAGAGCAAAATGAGCTAGTCTGTGTATAAATGCTTACTCGTCCAAGGTGCATCAGCGGTGAATTGAGCAGAGTTTCGGGCCCAGCCCAGCCTCCTCGTGCCTCTGATGGCCTAAGACGGCCCGCCCTTTGCCCGGGCTTAGCCCCGCACGCGTCCCGCGTACGCGTCGGTCATTATCAATATATAGCGGGTGGTGGGCGGGAAGAGGACCAGCTGCGGCGAGTCTTCAAGCGCAGCGCCCACTGGTCCTCGCAGTCCCGCAGGGGTGGGAAGTCTCTATTCAGCTCCTCAGGGTGTCAGGGAGTCCTCTCTGGTGATGGCCTCAAGCGGTTCCCGCGAAGCGGGGGCCGCGAGCAGTGGGTGAAAAGCAGCAACAGGCAACAAAACCACATCGTCCCTCCTTGGGAAAGCAGTACAAGTGAGCACCCGTCCCTCAGTACTTTAAATCCAGGCGGGAGGTGGGCGGGAAGAGGACCAGCTGCAGCGAATCTTCAAGCACAGCGCCCGCTGGTCCTCGCAGTCCCGCAGGGTTGGGAAGTCTCTATTCAGCTCCTCAGGGTGTCAGGGAGTCCTCTCTGGTGATGGCCTCAAGCGGCTCCCGCGAAGCGGGGGCCGCGAGCAGTGGGTGAAAAGCAGCAACAGGCAACAAAACCACGTCGTCCCTCCTTGGGAAAGCAGTACAAGTGAGCACCCGTCCCTCAGTACTTTAAATCCAGGCGGGAGGTGGGCGGGAAGAGGACCAGCTGCAGTGAGTCTTCAAGCGCAGCGCCCGCTGGTCCTCGCAGTCCCGCAGGGGTGGGAAGTCTCTATTCAGCTCCTCAGGGTGTCAGGGAGTCCTCTCTGGTGATGGCCTCGAGCTGCCCCCGTGAAGCGGGGGCCGTGAGCAGTGGGTGAAAAGCAGCAACAGGCAACAAAACCACGTCATCCCTCCTTGGGAAAGCAGTACCTCATTATGTTCAGACCTTTGTTGGGTCATCCAGATAGGCCTGCACCACCGACTCAAGGTTCTCCAGGGTTGATCCACTTTGCGCACCATCTGTGACCTTTTCATCAGTGGACCGAGCTAACCCTTGCTGAGTTAGCCAATCCCCTTCCGACAATATTGGTTTGCTGCCTGGTGCAGGTGAGTATGATGATATGGTTGCTGGTGTCGTTAACGGCTGTGAGGGAAAGTGACTCCCTTTGGCCATGGATTGAGAAGTGGAACTTGACGCCGGATGGCCTGCTGATTCAGTTGTACTTGTGCTGCCTCCTTGAATTTTCTGCCGATCTTTTTCGAACCACCTGGCTGACACAGCTAGCCAACGTTTGTACTTTGAAACATCTGCTTCATCAAAAGGAATTAATGATTTGCTTGCCACTGCCTTTTTGTACCGTGGATCAAGATTAGTGGCACAAATGTAATGTTGTTCTGTATGTATCTTTTTAAGCCTTTCATTGTCAAGGAGGCGGCATAATAACTTCTGCGCCAAACCATATGCTTCTCGCTTTTCACTATCATCTCGGAACGTTGAAGACACCTCCTCCAGTTGGTGCTCTAGCATGCGCAACAATGGAATAGCTTTGCTCAAAGAACCGTCCTCCCTGCTGACTTCACGCGTGAAGAGCTCAAAAGGACGAAGCATGTCTGTCAGGCTTGCAATTAGCTTCCATTCCTCCAACTCTAGCATCAAGTCTTTGTGAGCAGCACCCAGTTTAAAGACAAACTCATGTATTACCTCCCACTGCTCAGACAGACACTCAAGCATCTAAAAGGTTGAGTTCCAACGTGTTGCCACCTCCTGCATTAGTCATTTGACTGGCAGTTTACGTTCATATTGAACTTCCGGGCCTAAAAAGAATGGTTGAAATGAGTGCAGATTTTTCCGCAGGTGGTCAGTACTTTGACGACTGGCTCTTCTGCTTTCAAGAAGGCTTGCACCACGATGTTAATACTGTGCGCCAAACACGGCACTCTGAAGTAGCCACCGTCGTCCATGGCCTCAACTATATTACTGCCATTATCCGTGGAAACATAACCAACTGTGCGGTTTCTTGGATGCAGCCATTCTTTGACCTTCCTGTTAAACTCATCCAAAAGGTTAGGTGCAGTGTGAGATTTCTCCATGGCAAACATGCCTTCTGTTGGATGTTTGCGAGTAGCTTTAAAAACTTCCTCCGTGTCAACATCTTTGTGTTTTAACTGTTTTTCGACCCCTGCAAAAGAGACCCAGTGTGCAGAAATGAACATGTAATCAAGGGCTTGGCAACTGGTCTACATGTCTGTTGTCATGTGGATAGTGTGAACAGGACTCTTCAGAATAGCTGCGCCAATCACCTCCAGCACATCTTGATGTAGTGCTGGAACAGCAACCCTTGCAAAATAGAACCTGCTAGGAACCTTCCATTTAGGGCAGACTGTTGCCACCAATTCACGAAAACCCACCCCTTCCACGAAAGAGAAAGGGCGAAGGTCCAGCGCTAGCATTTTAGCCAGCTTGGCGTTATACAGACGCACGGTTGGGTGGTTGCGTTCAAATGGCGGTTCCAACCAAAACATGCTGGTAATGGTGGGCTGGACCATTTTATGTGATGATGATGATGATGATGATGATGATGATGCAGACTTCAAACCAGTTAGGCTCAGTGATTTAGTTTTTTGCATTGGTGTCTGTCCCAGACTCTTAGTGGGCCTCATACATGTTGCAGGGGTAGAGGGTGTGGGCGCTACCACTGCAGAGCTGCTGCCAGGGGTACTGGGTGTACCAGATAAAATGGCCTTTGCTTCTTCACTTCCCCCCTGCATGATCAGACTCTCATTATCATCAGATGCAATATGAAGGGATACATTTGGATTTGTTTTGGCTTCCTCGATATCACTTAGGTGCTTATACCACTGGATAGGGTGGTGTTGTTTGAGATGACCTCTCTGGCCTTCGGTACCATAGTTGGTACCAAGCTTACCCCGACTAACTAATACTTTACAAATCGAACAAATGACCATGTTTTCCGCCTTTTTGCTAACAGTAAAGAAGTCCCAAACTGGGGACTGGAGATGTCTGATGGTGGTGGAGGAGCTACTTTGACTTTCAATGCCAGATGAAGTGGAGGATGGGCGTGGCTGAATTTGTTTCTGTATTTGACTTACAGCACCACTACTTGAGGTAATGGAGGTCGAGCTGGATGGAGGTCCATGCCGGCCCTTCTGACGAGAAATTATGGAAGCTGTAGGTCATTTTGGTGTTGTAGTTAACTGCGTTGGTGGTGGTACAAGTGCCACGCCGCCCACATGATCATCCCGCTCAGCAGCCATTCGGGATAGGGTTAAAATGACTGTCTGCTCCATGCCCGCTGGGGCTTCAGTGATGTCTGTGATGACTGGGTCGTCATCAGACTGTTCATCAGCAGCACAAGACACCACTTCTTGTTCGTCGTCATCACCCATAAGTCGAAGCCTTGCGGGAACCTTCCTTTTAGGCTTAGCTTCCTTTGTCGGCTCATGGCGTGCCTCACTGTCAGACTGCATTGCTGGGTTCCAATCAGGATCAAGGTCATCAGAATTAAGGGGGCTTGAAGAAGAACTTGTAGTAGTAGCAGCCCTCCTTAACCTTTTTCTTGCTGGGGATCTGGAAAGCAATGGATCATCCTCAAGAGGAGTGGATTCCTGGGATGATTCTTCCACTTGAATATCAATTTCCTCATGTGCCCCTACTTCTAGAGGAACAAGCGTTGTAGGCAGTTGTGCTGCTCCATGAACCTCTAGTGGCACCTCTCCATGCACCTCTACTTGCGCCTCTCCTTGTGCATGTACTTGCGCCTCTCATTGCCCATGTACTTGCGCCTCTCCTTGCCCATGTTCTTGCACCTCTCCTTGCCCATGTACTTGCGCTTGTACTAGTTGCACTTGTGGTTGTCGTTGCGGCTGTGATTGTTGAACACTCGCCAGCTGAGTTACACCCGGTGTTGATTGGATGGTACTTTCTTGTGATGAGCCAACATCACTGATCGATGGTGATTGAACAACCAAAGTGGCTGCCTTTGTGGCACTCATGGGCTTGGGCCTACCTTGGCGTGGTGGCACTGACCCCAATGAGGCGGAGGTGCTGCTTCCGGCTTGGTCCCCTGCGGACACCGCTGCTGCTACAGGCGTAGTTTTTTTTCCCAAAAAAGGTGTCGGTGGGCACACCCGTCTCCTTGGTAGGTGGTGCCACTTGCTTCTTCTGCTCCTTCTTACTGGCAGTGGCACTGGAAACTTTCTTCGCTGAGGCGCTACGGCCACCTTTCTTTGGGCCCATCTTCTTCAGATGTCAGAACAGCAGGCCGCAGTTGCACGAGTTGCAGAGTTGTCTTGTCTGTGGCCTCACGTGACGTCGCGTGACGTTATGCTGCACACACCGCTGCAGGACTTCTTCATGGCACTGGTGGTTCTCTTGTGCACCTAAAAGCAATGGAAGACAGAGGAACATCAGTTATACACCCCAAAAAGTCGAAAAACACATAAAAATCAGCACAATCCCATGCCATCCATGCCCTCAATGATGTTTAAATTCAAGACACCCCACAGAAAGACTAGGCCCATGCACCACTGAGTACCCCTGGGCATAATGGATGAAAGCTAGGCAAAATGGGTGCAGGCTTGAGAACACTGCCTGCCTTCAAAATGGCCCCTTGCCCCCCAGCACATGGCCAGGCCCTGCCTGTACCAGCACTCAAAATGGCCCCCACCCACCCACCAACAACACCCCCAAAAAGTCGGAAAACACATAAAAATCACCACAATCCCATGCCATCCATGCCCTCAATCATGTTCAAATTCAAGACACGCACCACATAGTACCCCTGGCAAATGGCCCCAACAACAGCCCAAAAATCGAAAAACACACAAAAATCACCACAATCCCATGCCATCCATGCCCTCAATGATGTTTAAAGTCAAGACACCCCACAGAAAGACTAGGCCCATGCACCACTCACTACCCCTGGGCATAATGGATGAAAGCTAGGCAAAATGGGTGCAGGCCTGAGAACACTGCCTGCCTTCAAAATGGCTCCTTGCCCCCAGCACATGGCCAGGGCCTGCCTGTACCAGCACTCAAAATGGCCCCCACCCACATGGCCAGTCCCCATCAACACCCCAAAAATTCGAAAAACACACGAAAAACACCACAATCCAATGCCATCCATGCCCTCTGTGATGTTTACATTAAATGAACCCCACAGAAAGACTCAGTCCATGCACCACTCACTACCCCTGGGCAAAAGGCCCCAACAGCAGCCAAAAAAATCGAAAAAAACACAAAAATTAGCACAATCCCATGCCATCCATGCCCTCAATGATGTTTAAATTCAAGACACCCCACAGAAAGACTAGACCCATGCACCACTCACTACCCCTGGGCATAATGGATGAAAGCTAGGCAAAATGGGTGCAGGCCTTAGAACACTGCCTGCCTTCAAAATGGCCCCTTGCCCCCCAGCACATGGCCAGGGCCTGCCTGTACCAGCACTCAAAATGGCCCCCACCCACATGGCCAGTCCCCATCAACACCCCAAAAAATCGAAAAACACACAAAAAACACCACAATCCAATGCCATCCATGCCCTCCGTGATGTTTACATTAGAGAGACCCCACAGAAAGACTCAGTCCATGCACCACTCACTACCCCTGGGCAAAAGGCCCCAACAGCAGCCCAAAAAATCGAAAAACACAAAAATCAGCACAATCCCATGCCATCCATGCCCTCAATGATGTTTAAATTCAAGACACCCCACAGAAGGCTAGACCCATGCACCACTCACTACCCCTGAGCATAATGGATGAAAGCTAGGCACAATGGGTGCAGGCCTGAGAACACTGTCTGCCTTCAAAATGGCCCCTTGCCCCCAGCACATGGCCAGGGCCTGCCTGTACCAGCACTCAAAATAGCCCCGACCCACATGGCCAGTCCCCATCAACACCCCAAAAAATCAAAAAACACACAAAAATCACCACAATCCAATGCCATCCATGCCCTCCATGATGTTTACATTAAAGAGACCCAACAGAAAGACTCAGTCCATGCACCACTCACTACCACTGGGCAAAAGGCCCCAACAGCAGCCAAAAAAATTGAAAAACAAAACAAAATCAGCACAATCTCATGCTGTCCATGCCCTCAATGATTTTTAAATTCAAGACACCCCACAGAAAGACTAGGCCCATGCACCACTCACTACCCCTGGGCCTACTGGATACTGTGGCTAGCTACCCACCAATATATATATTTTGTTAAAGTTGTGAAAAAAGTTTTAGAGCTGGAGTTGCCTCAAATGCAATGCCCCAAACAAACTACACCAACTTACTTGTAAAATCTCAAGTCCAAAAGTGATCCAAACTCCAAAGTCCAAAAAGTCCTCAAATACAAATATCCACCAGCAGCAAGAAAAAGTAATCCTTCCAGCTCCAGATCCAAATGAAAAGTGACCAGGATATGGACAAAGCACTGGAAGGAGCCTGCTGGACAGGAACAGGAAGTTGGAGACTCTGGGGCACTTCCTTCCTCCCCCCCCAAAAAATGGACTCCTTGCCCCACAAAGTGCAGCCAAATGTCAATCTGAGGAGTTATTCTGATCAAAATCATCATTTTCACAAGGTTTATGCTTCCTGCGATGGATTTCTTGTGCAGAATTGCAATTTTTGCAATTTCGAGAACTTGAGCTGTTCGAACCTCCCGCCGGAAGTCAGCTGTGCGCCGTCCCAAGCATTTATGACGTACTCGCGTTGTCAAACTCTCGTCGTGCAAGATGGCAAGCCACGATGATGTAATTGCATTAAAAAAACTCTCGCGAGATCACGCAGCTAGATAAAAAATGGCGCAGCACACGCAAAACCGGGAGAAAAACAACTCGGCAGGCTCAGAGTCAATGCCGCGCGCGCGATATTGTATTTTTCAAGCGCGACCATGCAAAATAATTCGTAGCTTGCGAATTTGCGGATTTGGGGAAAATTCGCGAGATTCGCGGATCGCGAAATCGTCAAAAATCGGCAAATTCGCCCGCGAAACGGATTTTACGCCCACGCTTACTAATTGTGGCCCCGAGGACCCAATTCCCCGGCGCCTGTCCATCCATTTTATTTTTATTTGTTTCTGAGGGAGGGCAGCCTGGCCCCCATCCTCAGGCCAATTAAAAAAAAATGTATTTAAAGGGAAGGGGGCCACATGGCCCCCCTCCCAGGCCACTTCTAGCCCCAGGGACCCCATCCCCCGGGCCGGCCCTATCTGTTGGAGACTGTGAGGGGAGACCCAATGCCCCCACGGTCCCAGCCGGCCCCCGCCTCCTGTGGGAGCCAGCATTGCTTTTCCACACGGGGAGCTGCTGACATGCAGCTCCCCTTGTGGAAAAGCAATCCTGCTTTACTTCATTGAAGCGAGAGTAGGTGTCCCGGGGTGAGCACTGCAGGAACCGGCCCTGGGGGGTGGCGGCCCCCAGGGCCATCAAGGTCTCCAGGAGGACGCGGCCCCACTCCCAAATATTGCAAATACCCGGGGAAGGTGGTGGTCCCCAGGGCTCAGGGGTCTTTAATGGACCCCCACATTTGCATAGTTAGTGCCCCGGGGAAGTGGTGGTCCTCACACAGGTTTTTTATTTTAAATGAGAGCCCCGAGGAGGTGGTGATCCCCTGGGCTGTGGGGGGCTATGTGCCCCCGCATTTATATCTTCAAAGCCCCAGGTAGGTGGTGGTCTTTCAATATATATATTCACTTAAAAAATAAAAGGTTTCAAGGACCTTATAGTTGGGAAATTACATTAAAAAACTGTTGAAGTTCTTCCGGAGAACCAAAGGTTACAGGGATGTTATAGTTAGGCTCAGATTTCACTCATACAAAACTTCAAATTACATCACTGATGATATCATCCACAGAACCACTCACACACCCACTCACACCCCATTGAACCTCTCATACAACCGCTCCCACTCCCACACACCACTCCCATACCCACTCACAGACCAATTGTTATTGATATTGTTAACTAAAGCTTGTATAGCGCCAAATCACCGTCAGGTCTCTAGGCGCTCATGACAGATGGAGGTAACAGCAGCTTAGTAGATGAAAAAAGATGCGTGTGGCCGTGGCACTATGTGGTGCTTAAGGCTTCCCTAAACAGGAGCGTTTTTAAAGACTTCCTGAAGTGCAGCAAATTAGATTCTTTGCGGAGAGACTCTGGAAGTTTGTTCCAGATCTGTGGAACCAACACAGAAAAGGATCTCCCTCCATTGGTTGCCAATTTGTATCGGGGACAGGACAGCAACTGTGTGTTAGAGGACCTTAATGATCGTGTGGGGTTATAAACCCTGAGACGTTCTTTGATATAGGCAAGTGCTTGGCCATAGATTGCCTTATGGGCAGTGCATAAACTTTTAAACTCCACCCTTTGCTTTATGGGGAGCCATTGTAACCTACACAGCAATGGAGAGGCATGGGTCTGTCTAGGTAGCCTAAAGATTAACCTAGCTGCATCGTTTAAGACCACTTGAAGCCTGCTGATCAAAGTTTTAGGCAATTCCAAATAAAGGGCATTCCCGTAGTCCAGTCTTGAAATTATTGTGGCGGAGACAATTGTACGAAGCGTGGACGGGGAGAGAAGAGGGGCTAGCTTTCGTAGCTGTCTAATTAGATTTGTGCAAGTCCCAACAACAAAGGAAATCTGGCTGGCCATTGACAGCTCATGGTCGATCTTTATACCGAGACTTTTTACATTAGGACATGGTTTCGGGTAGGGCCAAGATCTTGGGGCCAAAACAGGTCACACCAAGGTGAAGCGGCAGTTGAACCCACTAGGACCTCTGTTTTGTCCGGGTTAATCTTCAACGAGTTCGCTGTCATCCAACTCACAGTGTGTCTGAGAATATTTTGGGCTTGGATCTGTGCAGATGCCTTGTTGTCAATGCTGAGTAGCAACTGAGTATCGCCGGCATAGTTGAAAGTTCTGCAGCCCATGTTTACCAAAGAGTCAATTAGGGGTTGCAGATAAAAGTTAAATAAAAGTGGGGACAATGCAGATCCCTGAGGGACTCCGCACTCAAGGGTACCCAGGTCTGATGTACAGTCCCCTAGTTGAATCTTTTGAGTTCTCCCAGAAAGAAAGGATTTTAGCCATTGATAGGCTAAGTCTTGTATCCCAAATGCGGCCAGTCTGTCCAGAAGCAGGGTGTGGCTGACAGTATCGAATGCCGCTGACAGATCTAATAATATCAGGGCACTCGGCTTCTTACTGTCAGCCATACCTCTGAGGTCATACAGCACTGAGAGCATCACCAGTTAAGTGCTGTGATGCGCACGAAACCCCGCTTGACGCTCCTGGAGTAGATGGTGTGACTCTAGGAATGATGAAAGAGACATCAAAACGTGTTGTTCCAAAATCTTGGACAGAAAAGGCAGCTGGGATATTGGCCTATAGTTTTTTAGATTGGCAGGGTCAGCCCCAGGCTTTTTTATTAGGGGCCTAACTTGTGCTTCTTTAAGGCTAGAGGGTAAATGGCCAGTATCTAATGATTTATTCAGTAGGGAGACAATATGACTCTCTAAAGTAGGGAGCATCACATACCCACT